>NW_022436953.1:14994699-15052620 GCF_009761245.1 Sapajus apella
TATATATATATATATATATATATATATATATATATATATATATGTGCGATACATAAAGAAATAGAAAGCACTTAGAAAGATCTTAGAGGTTGCCTAGTCTTTCTTTCCTCTGGCCATTCATTTTCAAGAGGGTGTGACTGAGAAGCCAAAAATGATAATTCATTCAAAGAAATAGAGCTAATTAATGGCAGAACTCAGATTAAAATCTAATTCTTATGATTTAGTCTATACTCTCCCCACCGTACTGAGCTTCTCCATGATCTTGTAAGTCATTATTTAACTTCTGTGGTTTTCTGTCCACTTCTTATTAAAATGTTGCTCCTTACCTTGCAACACCTCAATTATCTTCAGGATGGAGACCGCACTTGACCCGACCCCGGGCTTGACACAAACAAGGCTTTTCCATGGTCACCTGCAAGCTAATTCAATCAGCCACAATCAAGTACTCACTCTACACACCTTTTAGAATTACATTTCTCAGACCATGTAAGGAAGAAATAATAGCAGCATCAAATAAAATAGATGGCCCCAGGGAGGAGAGTCTATGCCAGCATAGACAGACAGGGCCAGGCCACCAGACCTTAAATGCCCTAATCCTTCCTTAATCCATGAACAAATATAGTCTACCTGACATGGATGAAAAATGTAAAGCCAAAGAATTCAACCAAAGGCACTTCTGCTGGCTGCCACTTCAGTGCTTCATTAACTTGGAGATGAAAATCAAAGGAGACGAAGGATATATCTGTTTTATTCAAACTCACATTCGCTTTCCATCAAATTCCCATTTTTCTCCTTAAATGGGTGCATTTTAATTTTGGGCTCATTATTTATTATCATTTCATGTATTTAGAAATGGAAACTTCAAACGTTTTGATTAAGAGATTAAAGAACTGGCCTTTCTAAAGCTAAAAATAAATTAGCAAATCTAGGTATGTGTTGCATTAAGTTTCAAAATATTTGTGGTTTTTGATCCAATCTCTCAATACATTATTGCCAAATATTCTTTCTTCCTTTTTAAATTTTAAACACATGTATATTTTAGGAGAAATTCAATAAAAAGTTTACAGAGTCACTGCTACAGATACGTGAGCTTTATAAAGAGCTTTTCTTTTAAAAGTTAAACAAATTCTTTCTAAAATAAAATTAGATAGTGAAGAAATTCTGATCCTTAAAAATGCAATTATTTAATTTTCATGTTCTAACCAACTCTTCAAAAGCTATAGATATCAATTTAATCAAATGCTTTCAACTTTTCCCAGAAATGTTCCTCAAGAAACTGACACCAGATGATCACTGACAAGATACTGTGCATTTTTTGTGTCTAGTGCCTTATTTACTTTTGAAAACAGCTCTTAGAAGAAGGGATTATTATTTCCTGAAGAGTTGAGTCACTTGCTCCACATTTCAAAGGAAGAAAATGGCAAAACCGAGACTTCCCACCAAGCCTGCTTGATTCTAAAGGCTGAGCTTTTAAAATAATCGTCATTGTGTGTCTCTGAGGTGGCTAAAGGTAAAAGACACAAAATAAATGGCATGAAAATATAAACTTTCCTTACTTTATCTTAGATGAGGAAAAAAAAGAGAGGGAGGAAAAAAGTAAAAGAAATAAAGCACCATTAAATAGAGCTCTCAAATACATTTTTATGTCATAAAAGTTCTTAGACTTCTATTAACCCAACTTGGACCACTTATTTATATTTATAAAATACTCTCTGGGAGCTAACAATTAATTGGGGAAATTTAATAAATGAACATAAATTACCACCACAATGAGCACTATCTTTTATTGAGGCACAAACGCATCTCTTCCAGTACTTAACGGAGAAAAACTCCAAGAAGTAGAGTGAAATGCTCATGGGTTAAAAATGACTTTCAAGAAATGATTTAAGTAGATCAAAGACAATGTATTAGAGAAAGCTGAGTCCTGATGAGTCATATAATTTCATTTCAACTCCACTCAACATGCATTTATTGACAATCATAGAGACATATGAAAACCCATCCAAAAATTGTCATGCTCATTTCATTTGAATTTGAAAAACTACCAAGAAAAACACCAATGGCTAGAATCATACAAAGTTGTTTCTAAGGCAATTAAAGCCTTCATAACTCTTTCAAGTGTCACATGACAGGACGGAGCCAGAAGTTATCATTATCACTTCCACTTTAGAGATACAAAAACTGAATTTCCTTGAGAGCAAAGGTCCACCCAAAGGTCATGTGACACATTAGAAAATGGTGCTACCCACTAGTCTCCTCTGTTTTATTCCAAAACTTCTTCTCAGTTGGGCAGATTACACAAATGACATAAATATAGTCAGGTACACTCATATGACAGATGGTTTATAGTGCTAGTCAATATTTATCATTAGATTTTGGAAACATGGATACTCCTGAGTATTAAGGGGGATGCAAATCCAACCCATTGCCTCCAAGTTTTAAGAAAATCAATAGATGACAGCATTTCAAACACCATTTTCCTCCAAGGGAGTCACCATAAGGAAAGAAGGTACTAAAATCCTGAGAAGGGCTGAGTCTAATGATTAGAGAATTGCAGAGAAATCTAATGACTACTCAGGTTTTTCTGCATGCACAATTGGATGCCAAGTTGCTTAATTAATCAAAAAATTTCCCGGGGGCATGAAACCAAGTACAGCTCCAGGCAATCCAGCAGAAGAGATTTCCATTCCTTTGCCTGCTCTTTAAGGGCACTGGAAAGCAAATAGTCAGTTCCAGATATAGAAGGACTATGGGATAACCAAAGAAATTCCTTCTCATTAAAATGCTGGTTTTTACCTAAGGCCACTTGGAATTTTTCACTGTATTTTCAGTCAATCACATCTTATAAATAAAATAATAGTAGTTATAACAACTACCATTTATTGAGCAGCTATTATATGCCAAGTGTTTTATCAAAAACAATGACAAAAGTGAGGAACATTTTTCAGATGGCTGTGAAAGTAACTTGTTCAATGTCAACACTAAGTGTAGAATAGAGATTTTACCCAAGATCAATCTGGCCAAAACTCCCATCAACTTAGAACCGTACCATTCTAACTTCTACAAAATGCAGTTTGTCATTCTCCGATGTGTTTTCACAAGAAGAAATTCTTGATACTGCATCCATGCTCACCTGTGACTCTGGGTAAAGATTAGTTTAAAAGGGCGAGGTTGTTTCCCTTCTGTATCTTGAACCAAAAATTCAACTGTCAAACTTAGGATATGTGAAAGACATGACATAAATTAAAAGTGGAGATCATTCATTCATTAAAGTAGCTTACTAGATGAGGACATAAAAGGAAAGAAACTGGGTATAAACCTGTTACTTTTTAATGACTATAACATGGATTTTGCCACAAAGATACTCTTGGCTGGATTAATTACTTGACCCTCTTATTGTTTTCATTTCAAACTTTGAGCAGTACTTACTTCATCTAAAGGAACTGCCTTGAGACATGGTTGGGCTTTGTGTCCCCACCCAAATCTCATCATAAATTGTAATTCCCCTAATCCCCACATGTCAAGGGAGAGATCATGTGGAGGTAACTGTATCACAGGGACGGTTTCCCCCATAGTGTGTTATCATGATAGTGAGTTA
Source organism: Sapajus apella (assembly GCF_009761245.1). Taxonomy (NCBI): domain Eukaryota; kingdom Metazoa; phylum Chordata; class Mammalia; order Primates; family Cebidae; genus Sapajus; species Sapajus apella. The sequence continues at coordinate 14,998,298 of NW_022436953.1, forward strand.
GTACTCATGATACCTGATGGTTTTATAAGGGGGTCTTCCCTGTTTGCTCAGCACTTTTCCTTCCTGCTGCCTTGTGAAGAATGTACCTTGCTTCCCCTTCACCTTCTGCCATGATTTTAAGTTTCCCGAGACCTCCTCAGCCATGCTGAACTGTGAGTCAATTGAACCTCTTTCCATTATAAATTACCTAATCTCAGGCAGTTCTTTACAGCAGTATAAAAATGGAGTAATACAGTAAATTGGTACCAGGAGTGTGCTGCTGATATAAACACATTTGAAAATGTGGAAGTGACTTTAGAATTGGGTAACAGGCAGAGGCTGGAAGAGTTTGGAGGGCTCAGAAGAAGACAGAAAAATGTGGGCAAGTTTGGAACTTCCTAGATACTTGTTGAATGGGTTTGACCAAAATGCTGATAGTGATATGGATGATAAAGTCCAGGCTGAGGGCTGAGGTTGTCTCAGATGGAGATGAATAACTTGTTGGGAACTGGAATAAAGGTAACTCTTGCTATGCTGAACTTGAAAGAGATGATTTAGGGTAACTGGTGAGTAGAAATTTCTTAGCAGCAAAGCATTCAAGAGGTGATATGGGTGTTCTTAAAAGCATTCAGTTTTATGCATTCACAAAGAGATGACTTGGAATTGGAACTTATGTTTAAAAGGAAAGAAGAGCATAAAAGTTTGGAAAATTTGCAGCCTGATGACGTGATAGAAAAGAAAAACCAATTTTCTGGGGATAATTTCAAACTGGCTGCAGAAATTTGATAAGCAGTGAGGAGCTAAATGTTGGTGGTCAAGACAATAGAGAAAATGTCTCCAGGACATGTCAGAGGTCTTCACGGTAGCCCCTCTCATTACAGTCCCAGGGACCAAGGAGGGAAAAAAATGGCTTATGTGCCAGGCTCAGGGACTTGATGCTTCATGCAGACTCAGGCCTTGGTGCCCTGTGTCTCAGCCATGACTGAAAGGGGCCAGCGTAGAGCTCAGGACATTGCTTCAGAGCAAACCCCAAGACTTGGTGGCTAACATGTGATGTTGGGCCTGTGGGTGCACGGAAGTCGAGAATTCAGGTTTGGGAACCTATGCCTCGATTTCAGAGGATGTATGAAAATACCTGGATGACCATGTAGAAGTCTGCAGCAGGTGTGGAGCCCTCATGGAGAACCTCTGCTAGGGCAGTACAGAAGAAAAATGTGGGGTTGGAGCCCCCACACTGAGTCCCCACTGATGCACTGGCTAGTGGAGCTGTGAGAAGAGGACCACTGTCCTTCAAGACCCCAGAATGGTAGATCCACTGACAGCTTGCATCATGCACTTGGAAAAGCCACAGACACTCAATGCCAGCCCATGAAAGCAGCCAAGATGTGAATTGTACCCTGCAAAGCCATAGGGGCACAGCTGCCCAAAGCCATGGGAGCCCATCTCTTGCATCAGCATGACCTGGATGTGAGACATGGAGTGAAAGGTGATTATTTCGGAGCTTTAACATTTGACTGCCCTGCTAGATTATGGATGTTCGTAGGGCCTGTAGCCTCTTCCTTTTGGCCAGTTTGTCCCATTTGAAACAGGTGTATTTACCCAATGCCTGTACCTCCATTGTACATTACTTTTGACTTTACAGGCTCATAGGCAAAAGATACTTGCTTTGTCTCAGATAAGACTTTGGACTTTTGGGTTAATGTTGGAATGAATTAAGACTTTGGGCTGTTGGGAAGGCATGATTAGTTTTGAAATATGAAACGGACATGAGATTTCAGAGGGCCTGGGGCAGAATGATATGGTTATGCTTTGTGTCCTCACTCAAATCTCATCTTGAATTGTAATCCCCATAATCCCCATGTGTCAAGCTAGAGACTAGGTAGAGGTAATTAAATCATGGAGGCTGTGGACCCCAAAGATGAATGAGAAGAAGCTGGGCATAATTTTACTCTTGACCCGCCAAGAAATGAGCAGCCAAATAAATTACCAAGAAAAGTCATACAAAAGCTGGAATGTCAAGGGCATGATTATTGCTCATCCATCCCATTACCTTTAATTTTTCTCTTGCTGGATAGCAGCAAACTTGCCAGGCCAAGAATTTTTAGCAGTAGGACTATACTGAACCAAAGTCACTGAGCTGGTTGCATAGGCATGCAAAAGGAGCAAAGAAGCAACATCATACCACAGTGTAATGACCTTCTCACTTCACTGACATTTTCTATCTCCTTCTGATAGGCTAGCTCTGATAGCAGTGAGTACAGAAATGCTGTTTCAGCTAATGTGGTAGCTAGTGAACAAATAAACGTTTTTGGAAACTTTCGTGATTTTTTCCTTGAGAAGTGGCTTAAAAAATGAACAAACAGGCTGGGTGTGGTGGCTCATGCCTGTAATCCCAGCTCTTTGAGAGGCCAAGGTGGGCAGATCATGAGGTCAGGAGTTTGAGACCAGCCTGACCAACACAGTGAAACCTCGTCTCTACTAAAAATACAAAAATTAGCTGGGCATGGTGGCATGTGCCTATAATCCCAGCTACTAAGGAGGCTGAGGCAGGAGAATCACTTGAACCCAGGAGCCAGAGGTTGCACTGAGCCGAGATCATGCCATTGCACTCCAGCCTGGGCGACAGAGCAAGACTCCATCTCAAAAAAAAAAAAAAAAAAAAAAGAGAGAACAAATACTCCAGCCAAGGTTGGAATCTCTAAACAAATACTCCCCTTGCCTAAATCAGAGGTGTTTCTTTTTAGGCTTGTGCCTAATTTTGGTTCATGTATTTGTTTATTTAGTTAATTAGTGTTTTTGGAGGCAGGGTCTCACTCTGTTACCCAGGCTGGAGTGCAGTGGTGTGATCTCAGCTCACTGCAGCATCTGCCTTCTGGGTTCAAGCAATTCTCATGCCTCAGCCTCCCAAGTAGTTGAGATTAGAGGCATGCACTACCATATCCAACTATTTTTTTATTTTTTATTGTTTTAGTACAGATAGGGTTTGCTGTGTTGGCCAGGCTAGTCTCAAACTCCTGTCCCCAGGTGATCTGTGTGCCTTGGCCTCCCAAAGTGCTGAGATTACAGGCATGAGCCACCATGCCAAGCTAATTCTGGTTCTTTAAAATGAGCAACGAAGCAGAATCGTATGTCTAAGAAACTAAGAATGGTCAATGAATTACTCCACTGCCTTTTCTCTGTAATCTCAAATAGCACTCAATGGTTTTTGCTTTCTTAAGATTAATTTTTTTTCTTTTATTTAAAAGCTCAGCAGATATAGATCTTTAACCTTTTCTAGAGTGAACAGAAAGGGATCTGCCTTTCTTCAGTGACCGCTACACAGGGAAGGTGTTCTGACTCTTTTTCATCATCACCCATGGGCAGAGATGGTTGGGAGTGCTAAGATCTAGTTCTAACTCTCTTATCTCATCTGAGGTGGGCTTATTGGGTAGGCCTTCTTTGTTGGTTGGAAGTAATTTTCAAATGCAAGGGGGCACAATTTTGGACAGAACTCTCTGTAGGAATACAATATTATTACATGTTCCATTCGTCACTGTGTGTAAAATGGATTTTTCTAAGTAAGCAACATACATATTTCAATGCAACTTGCTTACTAGACCAGTTAAAAAAATCATTTATTGTGTAGTAAATGCTAGAATGATCCTAGTTTAGAAAAAGAAATTTAGACAGTGGCTGCTCTGGAATGCTGAATTCAAATCTCAGCTCTGTCTTCATGAATGGGACAGTTCTCGGACTTTATTAATCCTCAGCTTCAATAGCTGTGATATGAGAATAACCGACTGCAGCATTTTATGCTAGGAATGAGTTACTGAGGATTTCTCACAACTCAAAATTTACACAATTCAGGACTAATTTTCCCATAGGGATGCACGTAATGTGGGATTCACATTATTACAAATTTTATGCATAAAGTAAGTCTTTACACTTTTCAATTTCAAATTTACATAAAGTGGAATCTCATGGTATAAATGACAGTTATAACCTTATGACACTTTTCTGAGCAATCTGTGAGATAATTCTTACGTGTAAACATTTCGCATTTGGCATAATCCTCAATAAATGATTATCATGGGCATAAGTATACTGTTATTATTACAAGTACCACTGCTATTTTAACTATTGTTACCAGCACCCTGAACCATGCATACCCCAGCCTTTATCACCTAAAGGACATTGCTGAATTCTTTACTCCAGCACAATCATTTTTTAAATCTAGTCTTTTAAAAAATTCGTCCCTCCAGAATTGCTTTGACTGAATTATGCTTGAGAATGAGCATAATCATACAGAAAAGTAATTATGCAAAGGGGTCCTGTGAAATGTGTCACTGTGTTTTTTTGCTATTTGCTTTTGAGAAGGTTGGTCCACAACCTGCAAGAGAAATTCCTGGCTGTTCTGGTTTCCAGAAATGCTTTAGATCAAGGGAATCATGTTAAAATAATGATCCCTGTCCATGGAGAAACTGACAAATCTTACCTCTTAGACCTCCAAAGAACCATAGTTAAATTTGCAGCCCGACTACGATAGGTAAGTCTCACTAGATTTCCTTTTACTCTCTTATCTTTCTTCTTTTCCCCATCTTTAATTTATACCACTTTACATGTAGTATATGCCCTTATTAATTATTGCAGTATTTTATGGACAAAAATGAGTATAAGTGAATGAATAAGTTAATGAATTCCTTTAAAAGGAGAGATGAAAAGGAACACATAGAAGAGCTTTCAAGCGCATACTTGCTGATTATAAATCTTAAGACTCTGCGAATCACTGAAGGGGTTCTTCATCAACTCCTACAGTTGACATCTGTCTTTTTTGCAGGCCAAGCATTAATGAATTTCCTTTGAGGATCATGGTGTCTCAATCACAGACTCTGTGGTTTTGAGGAATTGGCATCATTCCTGGCTCCCAGGCATTTCACTCCTCTCTAGCCTCAGTGACTGGTTCATGAATGGGTTTGTTGTCTCAACGGGGGGAGTAGAGGTCACTCCTGAGACTTCAGGTATGATTCACAGAAAGAGGTGCTCTTTCTGGTAGGGCTACTAAACTGTATGACACAAACCTAGGACATCTAGGGAACATCACGTGGCAAGAGCACCTGAGAACAGAGTTGAGAGAAGGACTGAGAATGGGTAAAATTATTTATGCTCCTAAGTGTACCTGAAAGTAAGGCTGGCTTGCTTCAAGGCTTTCCTGTTACGTAACAAAAAAAAATTATTTTCGTTTAAGTCAATTTGAGGTATTTGCAACAGATGAAGTTCTAACTACTACTTCAAGTACTAATATTTCAGCTGGTTTTTCTCTTGTTGAATGTCAAGTGAAATATTAAGTGATAAAATCTGAAAAGTCAAGGTTTTCAACCACATCTCTCAGTCTCCTTCAGAACACCCTCAACACCCCTCATCGTTTCAGGCTGCCTACTTCCTCATGGCCAGCAAATTACAATTGAGAAAGTTTAGATAAAATTCTCTCACATCTCTGGAACACAAATAAGCGCTCACACTTATGATCATCTGATCCTTGACAAAGCTGAGAAAAACAAGCAATGGGGAAAAAGACTCCCTATTCAATAAATCGTGCTGAGATAACTGGCTAGCAAAAGGCTGAAGCTGCACCCTATCTTCACACAATATCAAAAATCAACAAAAGATGGATTAAACACTTAATTTTAAGATCCAAAACTATAAAAACCCTGGAGGACAACCTAGGCAATACCATCTTGAACACAAAAGTGGGCAAAGATTTTATGAGACGCCAAAGACAATTGCAACAAAAGCAAAAATTGCCATGTGGGATGTAATTAAACTTAAGAGCTTCTGCACAGTAAAAGATATTATCAGCAGAGCAAACAGACTACTCTATGGAATGAGAATATTTACAAACTATGCATATGACAAAGGCCTGATATAGAACATCTATAAGTAACTCAGACAAAATTATGAGAGAAAAACAAGTAACCCCATTAAAAAGTGGGCAAAGGACATGAACAGACACTTTACAAAAGAAGACATACATGCAACCAAAAGCACGTGATAAAAAGCTCAATATCACTTATCATTAGAGAAATGCAAATTAAAACCACAATGAGATGCCATCTCACACCAGTCAAAATGGCTGCAATGAAAAAGTCAAAAAGTAACAGATGCTGGTAAGGTTCTGGAGAAAATGGAACACTTTTACACTGTCGTTGGGAGTGCAAATAGTTTAACCATTGTGGAAGGCAGGATGGTGACTCCTCAGGGAGCTAAAAGCAGAACTACCACTCAACCCAGCAATTCCAATACTGAGGATATACCCAGAGAAATACAAATTATTTTATCATAAAGACACATGCATGGGAATGTTCACTGCAGCACTATTCACAATAACAAAGACATGGAATGAATCTAAATACCCATCAGTGACATACTGGATAAATAAAATGTGGTACCTATACACCATAGAATACTAGGCAGCCATAAAGGAGAATGAGATCATGTCTTTTGTGGGAACATGGACAGAACTGGTGATTATCATCCTTGGCAAACTAATCCAGGAAGAGAAAACGAAATACTGCATGTTCTCACTTATAAGTGGGAGCAAAATGATGAGAACTCACAGACATAAAGAAGGGAATAATGGATACTAGGGTCTACTTGAGGGTGGAGGGTGAGAGAAGGGAGAGGAGCAGAAAAGATAGCTATTTGGTACTGGGTTTAATACCTGGGTGATGAAATAATCTGTGTAACAAACTCCCGCGACGTGAGTTTACTTACATAACAAACCTTAACACGTACCCTCGAACCCAAAATAAAAGTTTTTTTAAAAAACTAAATGTAAATTTAAAAAGAAACTCAAAGACAGAAAAAGTTCTGTCTTCAACTCTACATGCTGCAAATTGCTGGTAAAGAGCTGTGATTGTTGCTTCAGAGTTTGAGATGAGACTAAGAATTTTTTGCGCATACATGACACTTTCTCCATGAAGGAATCACTCTGTACACAGTTCTCCCATGCTTTCCAGTAACATCGACTGCACGATCACTAGAGCATTATTTTAAAAAAACAGTGGCCTCAGCGACTATAATTCAGTCCTTGGGAAAAATATTTTGGAAGACGTTACAGAAATTTCCATCATCACCAATTTTATGCCTTGTCTTCTATGATTGTTCATGAGAAACCACAGCGTCTTAAGCACAACTTCAATTCACCTTTCACACTTTGGCGAGAGTGAGCTTTTCAAAATACATATCGGATAACATCTCTCCCTAGAGTAACGCTGAACTCCTTAATATGGATTGTGAGGCTGTGTGTGGTCTGGGCCCCACTCAGTCTCACCTACTGTAGTTCCCCTCTCTCTGCCTAGGCTCGAGGCTCACCGATCTTCAGGTCTCCAGTGTGTCAAACTCCCTCTTCCCAGGGCCTTTGTATACGCTGTCTCATTTGTCTACCATGTTCTTTGCATTCCAACTCTATGTCAGCTTCTTCTTTATTATACAGATGTCCCTTGACTTACAATGGGGTTAAATATATTGTAATTTGAAAATACCGTGGTTTAAAACACTTGAAAATATCCTGAATCAAAAATGCATTTAATACACCTAGCCTACTGAACATCAGTCCTACCTTAAAACTCGTTCAGAACTCTTATGTTAGCCTGCAGTTTGGCAAAATCATCAAAGACAAAGCCTATTTCATAATAATGCATTAAATAGGTAATTCATTGAATACTACACAAGATGGAAAACAGAATGTCTTGCTGCCACAGCCCAGCATTGAGAGAGACTATTGTACTGCATATTGCTAGATGAGTAAAAGATCAAAATTCTAAGTATAGTTTCTGCTGAATGGGTATTGCTTCTGTACCACCGTAAAGTCAAAAAATTGTAAATCAAACCATTTTCAGTCAGAAATAACCTGTATTCTCATAGAACTATATTTCTTTCTATTAGAGCAATTATCTTACTGCAATTCAACACTAACCACGTGGTTGTAGGATCATGTTTCTTCCACTAGACATTTGGTTCTAGAAAAGTAGGGCTTGTGGCTATCTGAGGTCATCTAGGTGCTTACCACAGTGCCTGCAATTCCCAATGATCAATTTCCTGCCTTCACTTTATTCACCTTTCAGCAGCATTTGACATAACCAACAAATCACTCTTTGTAATATTTGTGACTCAACTTCAGGGGCTCCACATTCTCAGGCTGCTCTCCTTCCTTGGGTCTGTTTCCTCTCAGTTTCCTTTATTATACACCTGCTCCTTCTCCTAGCATATCTTCTAAACAGTCATACTGAAGCTGCTATGTTATCTTGGGTATATATCCTGGGGTTCATTGTCATGTGTCTGCAAAATGTAGGACACAGACACACAGAAATTTAGCAGCAGAGGTTTAATAGGGAGGAGAGGAGAGAAGAGGGGAGGGGAGGGGAGGGGAGAGGAAACTGCTTTCTTTGTAGAGAGAGGAGTCTCTGAGTGGAAAGGACTGGCTGGTGGATTTTATACCCAGTTTGAGAGGCAGTGTTTAGTTTTCATGGGGCTCACATATTGGTTTGATCAGGTATGATGTCTACATAGTGCAGGGGGAAAGCTGGCCACCCCACTTTAATCTTATTATGTGACTGAGCTTCCCAGGTGATCAGCGTCATCTTGTCTACTCCTTACAGTACACATGGCTGGCAAAGAAGGGAAGACTGAGCTGCCATCTTGAACATATCTAGTCCTTAGTTCTTGCCAGCATCCACCTTGCTTGTCTATGTCTGAAGCTCAATTTTACAGGCTGCTCTTTGTAAGAAAATGATTTTTTCATTAAAAAGAAAAGCCCTAACCAGGACTTCTGTACCCTGTCTGCCTACAGGATTTCTTCTTAACTCCTATATCAATATATTCTGCTGCTATTGTCTGACTGATAGGATCTTGCCCAAGAAAGAGCTCAAGGGCTGAAAAAGGTCACATGGGAAAAAATGCCTATTGCTGTAGTATTTACAACAGTGAGCAAGTTGGAAGTAATTTGTTGGAAGCATCTAACACTAGTGAAAGAATGGTACAGAAAATTGTGTTGACATCACTTTATGGAATATTATCTGGCTAATAAAAGAGAGAACTACATAATCTGTCTAGGAACATAAAAAATTTTTACAAAAAATTCTTACGATAAAATGTTCAACAAAAAGGGTATAAACATATGCTTCAGTTATGACAACTTTGTAAAAATGTATATAAATATATCTAGTTAGCATGGAAAAGTACTGTGTTCAATGGTGGGATTATGAGCATTTTTTCCTGTTTTCCAAACATTTATATTTTACAAAAAGTTTGTGTGTATGTCTGTAGAGAGAGAAAACTATACTATAATTTTTAAAACACAAGAAAAAGAAATATATTTGCAGAAATGTCATAAAACATAAAACCAGCGAAGGCCATTGTACAATATTTCATGCAAGAAATTCCCCTAAATTGCAATACTGTGAGCGCTGTCACAGCTTCATGGTATCAACACCAGGCTCTTCAGAGGAAGCTGACTCTACAGAGTGGCAGATGGGCTTGCCACAGACTTCCCTTCGTAATTTTAGGAGTTGAGCTGTCCTAATCCTGGAAAGCAGGGGACCACATTCGCCTTCACAGACCATCAAAAACTCCAGCCTCCTCTTCAGGTTCTTTCATCTTATTTGTTTCAACAAAACTACTTTAAGCCAATGAGTTCCTGGAAACAGCAGGACAAACATTAGCCTCTTTACCCAATGCAGCCATTTTAACCACAGGTGCTACTCAAATTCCACGGTGAAGACCAAATGTAATTGATTTCCAGTAGCTTGTGAGGATGTGTGTGCATTGCCAACTTGCAGTAAAACAGAACCTCACATATTCCTCACCAAAAGGTGTCTTTCAGCAGCAGCAACAGTTGAATAGACTTTTAGGAACAGTCCTTTATTAGGGAAAATACAACTGGATTACTGCACAGTAAATCCTGTATTACAGTTAATCGAATTTCATTCACCTTTCAGCAATATCTGACACAAATGACCACTCTTTCCTTAAAATACATCCCAGCTGTTGAACTCTAGCACCCTTGAACATAATTAAAAGACTACAGCAATGCATTTCAACAAAAATGTAATTATATAATAAACTATGGTATAATCTATGGATGATATAAGGCTGACTTAGGCAGCTTAAGCCAAATAGTAATACTATTAATAACAACACAGCTTGCATGCATTGAGTGAACACCACGTGTCTGGCACTGCATTGGCATTTATTCTTGCCACAACCTTAGGAGTCCCATTATTATCTGTTTTACAGATGGACAACTGAGGCCTACTGAGTCTAAATAACTAGGTATCAGCTCTCTTTCTCTTTCGTTTGTTTCCAGAGCCCTATCCATTCTCTGATACCTTTTATGTGTGTGTTGCTTCTCCACCTGTGACTCTTTTGAATCAGGAGAGTCAGCATTTTGCCAATAATATGCTACCTACATCCTTCAGGTTTTGAAAAGTACTTTCACATTTAGAACAAATTGGGGCACATATTATAATTTAATCCCTCCTATTTGTTCTATCCAACTCATGATGGTAATAACCACTCCCAAAGGCCTGAGGAATGGGATCTGCCAGAATTGGCCCAGCCCTTCCTGAATCCTTGAAGAATTAGGGAAATGATTTTCTGTAGGCCAATCCTTGGACAGATGCATCAATCTACTTTCTCAGCAACTTTGCTTATCAACATAATCTGTTATTGTTGAAAGAAAACCACAAGCAAGAGAATCATGTAAATCTCTCCTAAAGCCTGTGAGGTAGCTATTATTCCCTAATGTCACATATAACAACACAATGTTCTATAGCCAAGCAGGTAAGTCTTATATACTTGCCACGGAATTCAAGGTTGCCAAACACCTGAAAGGCAAATAGCCACTTCCCTGTTTTGTGCCCCTATTAGGCATCACTAATCGTTCATGACATTTGTCTTAGGTGCCCCAGAAACAGACACTGAGATGAATAATTGAGTTTAAGAAATGGATTTGACTTACCAGGAAGCCACGGTAAGTTAATGGGAAAGCAAGACAAGGACTGGAAAGAAACCAGTGCACTGATGCATAAAGGCATGTATAAGACAAGTAAATTCACATGCATGGCCCATTAGTGAGCAGGTAGCTCTATAGGCGGGTGGCGCTCCAGCCTGCCGGGGACCTGTGCAGTGCACACAGAGCATGCCTCAGAGTTCCCCTCCACAAGGGCATGAGGGCTGGGTATTTTCCCACCAACTCCAGCCAGTCTTTGGCTGTTCCCGGGGCATTAAGAGCCAGGCACTTTCTGCCTGCTCTACGTGTACCGATGAAGAGAGTTCCAGAGGACACTGAAAGTCCCTAAGCAAGGTGTTTGCAGTTGGAAATTCCCAGAGTCAGCAAATGCTGAACTACTGGGTGCTAAGATGTGGACAGGGCTCTGAGAGGGTTGGTCACACTTTGCTATTGCCTCTAAAAACAGTTCTCCATACATCCTCCAAGCAGCCACCATCATTCAGCGGGAACTAGTAAGCAAACTGAAAGCTCCTGGCCATCTGGATTCTGATTTTACTAATTTGTAAACATAGATAATTTATACTCTGACTAGATAATAGGTAGGTTACAAATGTTGACCATGTGTAATACAGCCTGTGATTTCTAACAGAGAAGGGGTAGTTTTAACCCTTATAGTTTCGAACAGAGAAAGGGCAGTGTGGTGTAGTAGTTAAGAGCACAGACTGTGACATCAGAACCCTCCCAGCTGCCAGCTGTGCAACACAATTGTAACACGGCCTCGGGTAAATTACTTAAGTACTCCATGCTTCAGTATTTTCAGTGATAACTTAGGAAAAAATAGCATCCCACAGGTGTTTGTAAGAATCAAATGAGTATCTGCCTGCCTGCCTATGTATCTATCTAGTCTGTCACCTAGTAAATAACATATGTGTAATCTGTTATTAACAATATAGTACATATAACTTACAAAAGTAGCAGATCAGATTTTAAAATGCTAATGCAGTGAGGTTTTAGTGATTTCACTTCCCATTCTAAATGACAAATCTTACATCATTGGGTGATCCAGAGACTGGACTCATATAGCTATACTTGACAATTCAGGCAGCAAAAAAGCCTGAGAAGTAATTTGTCAACTTTCTAGAGGAATGTAGACCCAATTCCTAGAATCCAAGGGAGAAAGGTGCTCTGTTTTTCAATTTATATAAAAAGAAAAATCTCCTGAAAGCAGAACGAAGGATCTTGCCCCTGGGTTTCTTTAAATATGAAAGCTGAAAGCACCTCTTTTTCTGTTATTTTCACCTAGTAAGTGGAACCTAGGCTTCTGCAATGAGACAAAATTGAACCTCAGGTTTTCAGAGCTTGCACTCTGCAGCAATTTTCTTGGAATCTAAAATCACTGATGACATAAGGGCATGAATAAAAGAAGTAAATTTCTCCTTTGGGAGATAATCCAAGCCAGTGGGGCATTTTGGTTCAGCTCAGTTTTAGACTTGGGAAAGAGATCAGTTGTGCAGGACAAAACATAAATTCCCCTTCTTCTAAATCACCGTCCCTGACAGTTGTGCCTGATAGAGCACCAAGCATTACTGGACATACGATTCTTTGTGTTAGTAAATCCCCAGGAATCTATGCATATATTGGTCAAGAAGTGTTCACATCCTGAGATTACAATCACTGAGGATGTATTTTCCTGCTCACTTTCTCCCTTTCCCTTCCCCTGAGATGAGATATGCCTTGAATAACTTACAGCTCAAAACCCAGAGCGAGGCAGACAGAACTTGGAACCCACATATACAGTCATTTTATAGTTATCTCAAAAGTAAATTATGCTTCACTTACTTGTGTTTTAGAATTTAAATTAATTTCCCTTTGTAAGGGAGGTGTCTGTGACAAAGGACAACCTATACAATTTTAGGCTAGCTATATCTACTAATAAATAATTATGATTCTTTGATACTTAATTCTAGAGCACTGGTAAAAGAGGGAGGTGTTTAAATGTCTTGGAAACCAACATAAGGAGAAATCCAATTAGAAAATAAAGCATATTTTTAAAAGGCAAGCAATATAAAGCCACATCATACATTTTTTTTCTTTTTATAGGAAGATGCTCAGAAGTTATCGGGAATTGTCAAAAAAAACTAAGGGACAATGCCAAAAGCCAGTGAAATGCCTGTTTGTCTAACCCAAATGTCAACTATAGCTTTGGTGGATGATGCCCACAAAAGCTGATGGCTTCTAATCTCAAGGACAGGTGTCACTCTGCTTGAAGCCTTTTTCTGCCTATTGAAGGCCATAAACGAAGGGAGTTAAAGCTCTCGGGAGCCATTCACAGCCAACAATAGACAGAATGTAGAGGATAATATCTTAGGCTCCTTATCTGTGAGACAATCTGGCAACTGAAATGTTGGCTTGGAGGAAATATTCTGAAATAATGGGATGCATCCTGCAGGAGGCAGTATATTTATAGAGTCTTTGAAAAGCACCATTTCCAATAAGAAGGACACATGGGAGTAGGAACCAAGGGATAGAAACAGGAGTGTCTCCATGTATTGCTCCCAATGTGTTTCCTGTCCCTGAATCCCTAGGCTCTGTAGGATTGTAGGTCTTGGTCCTATAGGGGACACATTCTACAAAGGAGACACACCCCTGAAGTATAGTAAAGTATGAAGTACAAATTATGGCTGTCAGCAGGGCACTTTCTACCCTTTTGCCTTAAGATTGTAGGTGGAAAGAAGAATTACCATAGTGATTATAATTGCCCTTGACCAGCAGGAGGGTAGAGCTGCTTTTACACAATGAGACAGGGAGGATACATGGGGAACCCAAGTGATCTATGGAACCACCTCCTTGGCACTGCCTATTAACTGTGAACAGACAGATGCAACATCCCTACACTGAGAAGGGTATAAACACCAACTTTTCATGTGGTTCAGATACAAAGATCTAGATCACACTACTAGATAGGCTACCAAGACCCATTGAGGTAACAGCTCAGGATGAGAGGGATTTAGATTGGATAATGGATAAGAGGGTACTTGCTGGTTGTGGCATCAAGGTCAACAGCAGCCAGGGCATCTATAAACCTTCCCACTGACCTTCTTCCTTCCTGTTCCATCAAGGAGGAAAAAAGCCCCATGGAGGAGTTGCTCCCTGCACTTGCGTGGAGAAGTCCAAGGCATGGATTGTGGAGGCCATGTAAATATGTCTCAAGGACCTCTCACCACAGGGGGTGCAATCACTAAGCAGCCCAGATGCTTCGCTTGGAAATCACAGCATTTGTGCTGAGGCCAGGCTAAACCCTGAAGGCAGTAGGGATGTGAAGGCAGACCCATTCCTGCAGCAAAAAATTTCTTTGTTGCCCGACATTGGCTCAATGACTCCCTACTGGCTTAGAATGCCGGGCAGTCTAAGACATTTCCATCCAATTTTCTCTCCCTTCTCCCTCACTTAGGGTCTCATTTGCATGGCAGTCGGCTCTTCAACCTTCTCCAGTTCCCTACTTACCTCCTTTCACACAAATATTTCTCTTAATAAAATTCTCATGACTTTCATTTAGTCTTGGTGTCTGCTTCTCAGAGGACCTGGATTGACATGGGGGCACATTTAATTTTCAGTGGGAATACAGAGGATCTTCATCTCAGCAGACCACTGAGCTTACACAAGCTGCTCTTGGCCACTTTGAGGAGTTGGGGATACGTTTGGAAAGAGGTGGCCAAGTATTTCACTTCACTTTAGAAAGCTGCCCCACAGAGACAGAGAAAGCCTTCTCTGTTTGGGGCAGTGGAGGCAGAGTAGAAAATTTGACATTTCTCCAATGGATCAGAACCTCCTCCATTTGGTGTTAGACTTTTTCTGTTAACACTTATCCAGCTGCAAGTGACAAGATTTCACTATTTCGACAATTAAAAACCTACTAATGTAGTACCAGCACTTGCCCATCCTTCACTCCTAATGGCATAGAACTTTATTAGATGGTAATTATCTAAAACCAAATCTGTCTTAGTCACATAAATGCACATAAACTCAAAAAAAGAAAATGGACTCTATGTTGATATGAAGGATGTTCCAAAAATACCGAAAAAAGAGGTTTTTATTTTTGCTATTCTAGAAAGTTTTAAGACTGAAGGTGTAAAACATATCATACAAATAAGAAAATAATTTAGCTCTTAGGGCAACAAGTTCATCTGTCTTTTGAAATAGAGAGAAGCTTCAGTTTGCTTTAGATATGACAGGAAAATAAAATGAGGCACAGAGAAAAGAAATGAATTAGTCAGTAAAGAAAGGAAGGGGGCGATTTGTGTGGATTGCTTTATAAGTGAAGCAGAAAAGTGGGGTGAAGGATGCAGAAGAGAGTATATTAGTTGAGGGACACCCAATAGGCAAAGTGAACACTGGCTTAGTACACTAGAAAAACAGAGGTACCAAAAATAGAAAAAGTTAAGAAAGGCGAGAAAGATATTTTAATATTGGCTTATGCTTATATTTGGTAAAATTTTGAAAATTTACATTTTATAATCTATCACTTAGTATTCTTTTCATTTCTATAACACATGACATGCACAACTGTCTTTTAGTACTTAGAATCTTTGAGAGACTTCATCTGGCCTGGGTTAGGGCGGTGTGTATGTATGTGTGTGTCTGAAGAGGGAGAAAGAGAATTTGCAGAGTAGGAGTACTTTACAGGATAGAAAAAGTAAACTTACACTATCTAGTAAGCAACTCAGAATCTCTGAAATGCGTTCTTTCACAATCAGCACTTCCATCCAGCTTTGTTTTGAAAAAAGTGGACCTTTCCCAAAGAGAAGGCTTCTCACTCTGTTTCTTCCAACTTCCATTCTTTCTTCCTATTTTATTTCTGCATACCATTTTTATGCATGCATAGTCTCATGTATAATATTGTCATCCTCTCTGAATAAAAAGAAAGGCATTTAAAAGTGCTATGATTATTTTCCTAAGAATCTCAAAATATTTAACAGCTCATTAGGCTCCTTAGTGCCCTGGAGGGAAAAGAAAGACATTTAGAAGAAGGGGAGAAGAACAGAAGACTAAATGGGGAGATTTCCATTCCAGAATGCAGGAGGCTTGGCAGCTTGGAGTTCTTGTTAGATTTATCTGCCCAAACCTCCCTACTATCTTTGGTTTATAAACCCTTTGTTCAAATCTTCCTTCCATCCAAAATTTCTGCCTTTCAGCATTTACAACCAACTTTCATATGTATCAGCCAGTTAGCTTCTTACTATGCAATGACATCCATGATGACAGTGACCATGGAAGAGACCAGTCCAGCCTAAAATTAATCTGATGCTCTGAAAATACTGCTTGGAGTTCCATTTCATTAGGACTTTACTAGTGCATTCTTAAGGCAAGGTGTTGCATTAGGTGCACAATCCCTATATTTAAGAAGTTTGCAATCTAGTAGTATGTAAAACCATTAAACATGTTTTGTAAAATGCTGAAAGCAATCAACACTGTCTTCACTCTCTTTTGTCTTCATGCTGCAGGCAACGTTGAACGTCATTTTCTATTTGCATTGCTCCCAGTCAATTCCCTAGGTCCATCGATTACAATGTTGGGCTTGTCTTCACTCTCTGTAGATGACTATATCTTTGAAGCAATCAGACCAGGAGATGGGGCAGAGATGGGTGGATATCTCTCATGGGGAAAGAAATTATGTTTTACTTGTGTTTTGAACTTGGGTTTTCTGTGTGTCAGGAGAAGACAGGACAACTGATATTTATGGAGTTCAGCACCGTGCCAGGTATTTCAAGCTCTCAGTCCACATTTGCTGTGTACCTACTATGTTCCAGGCTCAGTGGAAGGACCCAGGGAAGCAGTGATGGAGAGTTTATAGCCCTTCTATATCTGCACACAACGATAATTAACCAATTAAGTATTATTCTGTCCATTGTAATCCAGGTGAGGATTGTAAAAGCCCAGAGACAAAAACCTAAAGAAAAGCATTGAAGACTATATGAATTGCACACTATAAAGAAAAAAAGCATAATTTTACTCAACGTCCTCTGCAAAAGGTCATTGTAATCACATTTAAATGAAATTACGTTCCAGGTATAGCAGCAATGTTATGTAACAATCCTCAGTTAAACTAATAGAAAAATTTCTCAGTCACAAAAATGGATTCAATGCATTTCCTTGCAGCTGCCCCAATTCATAGCTTTTATGTGTTGTGTTGTTCTGCCTTCTTGTATCTTGAAGAGAAGTGCTTCTAAATCAGATCATTTCACAAAAAACTCCAAGTTGGTTAAAACTGAGCCTAGATCTACCCATCATTAGCAAGATGACCTTCAGCAAATCCTGTCATCTCTTTCAGTGTCAGGTCTCCATTTATAAAATCGGGATAATATTACCTATTTCACGGGCTTAATATGTGTAATAAATGGAATGAGACAATGTATGTAAAGTGCCCAAATCATAGTAAGTGCTCAATAATTGATACCCATTATAGTCACAGTGGTCATTGCTGCTATAATTATTGACACTGAGACTGACTCCAAGGCTTTACACAGAGACTAATGTTTTACCTTTTATATTAGACATAAAACTAATGTTTTGCCTTTCATATCAGGACAGGCATATCATCAGTCTTGTCTCTCAGAATGTCAGTTCCTTGGGAAACGGCCCACCCATGCAGTCTAAGTTTTCTGGTACCCACGCTCTCTGAATATGGTGCTGCATATAAATGCTGATGAGGAGCTTTGGAGTCTCCCTCCATACAAATGTTATTAGTATTTATAGGTTGACTAAGGTTTTCTATTTTTTTCTTGATTTGGTAATTAATTTCATTTCAGAAATGGTTTATTTCATATGAATTTTCAAATTTATTGGCATCCTTTTTTAATATTAGTATTCTAAATTTTCTCCTACATTACAATCATACCTGCCTTTCCACTGTGCGCTTGCTTATTTGTCATATTTAGTTTTGCTTGACAATCCAGGGAAGAGTCACACCGCTATGCTCCATGCGGGGTGGGGGGACAGCAGGACTGACACAAAGTGACAGTGGGTGAGGTGATGAATCACATTCTCTCCCAAGCAATAAGCTCTTCTCAAATACACCACAGTTGATGCCTATCCTGAGTTCTCTTTCAAAGTATTTTTAGCCACCAGTTACAAGTTTCAGGGGGCTACGGACAGCATCAGACTCAGAAATCCAACAAGGAGTGTCTACGTGAGGCCACGTAAGTTCCTCTCCCTTAATACTTCCCGCAGAATTAGTGCTTATTTCAAAAATCCAAAAGCTGGAAAGTTTAATGTGCAAATCAAAGGCCAATGAAATACCCAGAGTTCTGCTTTGTGTCCTGATGAATGTGTTAAAAAGAAATGTGATTACAGAGGTGATAGAGTTAAGGAGGAAATTATGCAACCTGCTCATGTTTTATGGATTCTGACGGAGTTGGGGGTGGGCAGTGACAGCGCTCTTCTGAATAGTAATAGTCTGAAAATTGTGAGCCACTATGACAATTTTTTTTAGGGGGTGGTGAGATTTAAAGGGCCCTCACCCCTGATCTGGAAAATCCTTTCAATGTATTTTACCTTTTAACACAAATATTAATGAGAACTTGATCCATTTGCACAAATGAAATGAATGTTTTTGAAGTTTTATTTGTATGTGTGGAGAAACCTGGAAACAATGAATAACGTCACCAACACAATTGGCAACATTAACCATAAAAATGTAATCTTCATGCTATGCATGAAATCACAGCAAGAAAAAAGTTTTATTTCAAGCCAGGATATGGGCAGGATTATATGTAGAGGGAGACACAGTCTTCAGTTGCCAGGTTATAGCTCCTTGTTGGTCTACCTGCTTTGGTAAGCCATAAAGATTCTAGATTCTAGCCTGTTTGGGGATTATATATGCCTAGTCTGCTTCATTACAATAATGCCTCTCCTATTTGTAGCACTAGAAAGCTTACAAAGCATTTTCTCATGCAGTATTTCAATTTCTTTCTGTGTTGTTATAGGAAATTAAACAGCACAGGTATTTTCCCATTTGTACCTTTGAGAAAAAGTGAGGTTCAGTGGTTTAAAAGCCTTTGTGGGGTCTAACAGGTGACAATGCTGGGCTGGGACTTGGAGGGTCACATCTGAGTTGGAATCCTAGCTCTGCTGGTTAGCCAGTATATGACTTTGCTAAAGCAATTTACAAGATTAGCTGAGTCTCAGTTCCTCCATAAATAAATTGTGGGTGATTATACACATCTGGCCTGCCTCTGATAGGAACAGAGGTAACATGCTTAAGGGCCTACCTCTGTGTCTCACAGTGTAGGGGACTTAGTAAACAGCTCATTATTTAGTCAATTCCAACATGGTCGTCCAGCATGCCTTGAGTCTACTACTGATATCATTAACCAAGAGTTGCCTAGCAGAATAAATATCATGAGTACATTAAAATATGCCATGAAAGCATGTTAATTAATTAAATATATACAACCATGAAATATTCAGAACAGCTAGATCCAAAAGGAATTTTCAAAAGGGCCAGGCTCGCTGAAATCCAGAGAACAAGTCCCCATTTGTTTTCCCTTAAATGTACTTGTGTTCTGAACACAAAGGTTTGGGTAATAGGAAACACAGCAGAGGTCATTTCTAGAGGATTTTCAATTTCCCTGTCCCTAATCACCATGGCACTGTGCACCAAAGCCAAGATAAAGGCAAAGCTACATTATCCTCAGTTTTGTACCATTTCTACAAATATATACTGTATTGCCCAGCTTCTTTCTGCTGCCTTGTGTGTATTCTAATTTCAGGCAGAAAGGAATGACAAGCAGTAGTTCATGAAAGTAAATCTAATCTCCACGCTCTTTGCCAAAGAAAGGATCAGAAAAGATATAAAGTCCCATACACTGGTACAGCAGCTTCATGTCAGACTGTGATCTAGCATCTCCCTAACAATGTGAGCCAATCTATAAATAATAAGCAAATAAAATTCTGAATTGTTATTCATATTCTCCCTGAGGACGTGCTTGTTGTATATATTAGCATACCTGTGTTCCAGGAAAGCACTTTACTTACAAATGAAGTGGTAATAAAATTCCACATACCTACAACTGGCCAAATCATAATAGAAGTCCTTTTAATCAGCTGAGTAGAACGCGGCACTATAAGCAAAAAAATAAAACAAAAAAACCACCAGTAACCTGGTTAGAGCCATGGAAATATTTCTCTATGTATTTTGTTATCTTTTGGGAGAGTTTGTGCACTAGCACCTCATTAATTCGGATGTCCCTAGTTGGGAGAATGCAGCAGTGAAGTTGTAGGAAGAGGGGTACATACAACTAAGAAGGATGTCTGTTATTTTAATAAGTTGTCAATAATGTTGGCTATCTTGAAAATCATCATTATTATCTCTAGGAATCATAATATGTGAGCTGTGTTGAGATCTATCAAGCCTTGCATTTACTAACAGCTAAGCCATCTGATCCAATCACTTGTAGAAGTTAACAACATGGTGGCCATCAGTCACAGAGTCCTGGTCTGCCTCTGAGAATGTAAGACCATGGAGCATTTCGATCAAAGCAAAAGCAGCCAGATTCTCCCTGCTGATTCATTACATGAACACTTGTACAACTGGGATGATTAAGGCAGAGACTCTGGAGATAGGCTTAATTAGAAATAGACAAATGAATTCTTGCTGATATTTTTGCCTGGACAACCAGAGTTTGTGTTTGGACCACTGCATTCAATAATTGAGGTTTAAGGCTTTCCATTTGAAGCACTGATTTTACCTGCTGAACCAAAAAAGCTGCTTTTCATCTTGCAGATATGTGATGGGATTATAAACCAAATCTTCTGTCCAATTAACACAGAGAAGGAAACTACATTAACTGTCATAATTTCACAAAGAAAAAGGTACCCAGACAAGGCATGCATTAAAGGATGAACACATGTTCTACTGTGCATGTGATTCCTCTCTCAGGACATGAGGGCAGTCCCAGCTAGTTTCTTTTGCTTGTTGTTTAGCCCTGCGTTCCAACACCACATCTGACACAAACTGAGTGATCTTAGGCAAATACCACAGACATGGAAAGCCTCATTTTCACATTCTGCAATTACCTCTTAAGGTTGTAGTGAGAATTAAATAAAATAATGCATCAAGGCACTTACTTAGAAGAATGCCTAATATTTTAATAGGTAATCAGTAATTCTGGCTAACTCAAAAATCATCACTAGAAATCATAAAAATGTGAAGAAAGAGAAATCTATATTCTCTACTTGAGGCAAACTAATTGATATGGTTTGGCTGTGTCCCCACCCAAATCTCATCTTGAATTCCCATGTGTTGTGGGAGGTACCTGGTGGGAGGTAATTGAATCATGGGGGCAGATCTTTCTTGTGCTGTTCTTGTGACAGTAAGTCTCATGAGATCTGATGGTTTTATAAGGGGGAATTTCCCTGCAAAAGCCCTCTTCTCTTTTCTGCCACCATGTGAGACATGCCTTTCACCTTCTGCCATGATTGTGAGGCCTCTCCAGCTATGTGGAATTTTCAGTCCATTAAACCTCTTTCTTTTGTAAATTGCCCTGTCTTGGGTATGTCTTTATCAGCAGCATGAAAATGGACTAAGACAGTAAACTGGTACCAGGAGTGGGGTGCTACTAAAAAGATACTCATAAGTGTGGAAGTGACTTTGAAACTGGTAGTAGGTAGAGGCTGGAACAGTTTGGAGGGCTCAGAAGAAGAAAGGAAAATGTGAAAAAGTTTGGAACTCCCTAGAGACTTGTTGAATGGCTTCAACCCAAATGCTTTTAAAGATATGGACAATGAAATTCAGGCTGAGGTGGTCTCAGATAAAGATGAGGAACTTGTTGGGAACTGGAGCAAAGGTGACTCTTGTTATGTTTTAGCAAAGAGACTAGTGGCATTTTGTCCCTGCCCTAGAGATTTGTGGAACTATGAACTTGAGAGAGGTGATTTAGGGTATCTGGCAGAAGAAGTTTCTAAGCAGCAAGGCATTCACGATGTGACTTGGATGCTGTTAAAGGCATTCAGTTGCAAAAGAAAAACAACATAAAAGTTTGGGAAATTTGCAGCCTGGCAATGGGATATAAAAGAAAATTCCATTTTCTGAGAAGAAATTCAAGCCAGTTGCAGAAATCTGCATAAGTGATGAGGAGCTGAATGTTTATCATCAAGATGATGGGAAAATGTTTCCAGGGCATGTCAGAGACCCTCCCATCACAGGCCTTGGAGGTTTAACAGAAAAAAAATGGTCTCATGGGCTGGGTCCAGGGTTCTTCTGCTATGTGCAGTCTAGAGACTTGGTGCTCTGCATCCCAGCCACTCCAGCTGTGACTGAAACGGGCCAAGGTAAAGCTCAGGATGTTTTTTCAGAGGGTGGAAGTCCCAAGCCTTGGCAGCTTTCACATGGCATTGAGGCTGTGGGTGCACAGAAATCAAGAACTGAAGTTTGGAAACCTCCAAAAAGGTATGACTCCAGCAAACAAACAAACAAACCAAACAAAACAAGACTATTTAGCAAGTCTCCTCTCAAATTGTGGCTTATTCCTGCATCAATTTTTGCAAGAAGAACATTTAACATCCAGGCAGCTCTATGTGACAGTCTCTGCTCCCAATTTCTCTGCTGTGATGAGATCATTAAAAAACAAATTTTTGAAATATTCCAAAGGATATGTTTCGGTGATGTCCCACATTGAGTAGGTAGTTCAACCCCTAGAACCACTTCCTCGACAGAAAAACAGCTACTGCCATCTGCTTGTTGGGAGTGATAGCGTTCGTTCACAAAAGAAAAACTGTGTTATCCTTTTAACATCAGCATCTCATTTTTTGTTTGGTAAAAGCATATCCTTATCACTAAGACACAGTTTATATATTTCTTCTTTTATCATTTTGCCCTAAGCAGTTTATAGTTCTTTTTTTTTTAATCACAATACAATTAGTTCTAACTATGATTTGGGAAGTTAATTATCATTTTAGCCACCTGTATTCAGAATTATCAAGAGAGCTGGTCTTGGGAGATATGGCTGGCAAATGATGGGAATAATTTTCTCTATATATTATTCTTCAGACTTTTGGTGTACATTTTTCCTATATACACTACCTACAGTGGACTTTTAACTGGGCAGTTTAACTTCAAAATGCATTTTAAACTTTTTTTTTTCTTTTGGGTTTTAAGATATAATCGAGGCAAACTGCAGAAGCCTTTTTCCTTAGCCTTAAAATAGATTTCATGTCCTTCCCTTTCTCACTGTGTATGCTCCCTTTACATTTATCTAACTGTATACTAGAATATAATGATGTGTCCTTAGAAGTTCCAGGGGCTAACCTTGAGACAGAAGGGCCAAGTCTGGAGACGCAGCTACAAAATACTGGCCATTGTTGAGATGACATCAGCCCAAGGTCCAGGTGGACTGGGACCCAAGATAGCCACCAGAACAAGATACATGGAGATTGTACTCAGCCAATTCTTGCACGCCTTCTTTATCAAGCTTTCTCTTTTCAATCCCTGCCTTCCTGCTTTCCAAACTGAAGCAGTTATTTTGGATGAGAATCTGGCCGCATCCCCTTTACTAGTGCTGGTTAATAAGTTCCCTTCCCTTCCCATTAAAAAAATTCCCTTCCCTTCCCATTAAAAAAATTCCCTTCTCCCTTCTCCCTTTCCTTATTTCTCTTTCATTCTTCTCTCTCCCTTCTCTCTCTCCCTTCCCCTTCCTTCCTCCTTCTTCCTTCCTTCCTTCTTTCCTTCCTTCTTTCCTTTCTTCCTTCTTTCTTCCTTCGTTCTTTCCTTCCTTCTTCTTTCTTCCTTCCTTCTTTCCTTCCTTCCGTCCCTTTCCTCTTTCCTTCTCTTTCCTTTTCTCTCTTTCTCTTCTCCTTCTCTTTTCTTTTGACAGAATCTCACCTCGATCTGTCACCCAGGCTGGAGGACAGTGGCATGATCTTGGCTCACTGCAGCCTTTGCCTCCTGGGTTCAAGTGATTCTCCTGCCTCAATCTCCTGAGTAGCTGTGATTACAGGCATGCACCATCACACTAGGCTAATTTTTGTATTTTTTAGTACAGACAGGGTTTCACCATGTTGGTCAGGCTGGTTTTGAACTCCTGGCCTCAAGCGATCCACATGCACTGGCCTCCCAAAATGCTGGGATTACAAGCATGAGCCACCACGCTCATCCAAATTCTCTTTCTGCCAGACCTCACTCTTGTTACTTGGACTCTGCAGGGGGCAAGCATCTGGTCTCAGGCCTGCTCTGTTCAGTTATAGTCTGACAGTGAGAAAAGAATCCACCAACCTCTATCAGGCTTTCTCAGTTTACAAAAAACATTTCAAAAAGTTTGAGGGCTAATCTGACATTGTTAAAATTATGTGAAGTTGACAAAGCAAAGTTTTCTCACATACCTACAATATTTACTAATAAGTTAACTTTTGCATGCCTTATTTTCTCCAACCATTGAGGCACAAAAACTAGAATTATACCACATTTCTAACTCCACCCTGAAATCCATAGCCGCCTGGGTCAAGGATGGACAAATGACCTAACCTATTACAACCACCACAACAAAGCTTTGTATGAAGAACTCCATCCAAAAGGAGATGAGATGAAGCTTACTCAGTTTCATTCTAGGGAAGTTGGAAGTGGGAAGCCCAGGCACTAAGCCCTGAGTAACTGGGGTGATAGGTCACCTAGACCTGGGGCTTGAGGCACCCACTATGAGACAGCTGCAATATGCATAAATAGAGGAAGGCAGTTTGTAATGCAAGAAGAGAAGCAAGAGAAGAGAAAACAGGACAGAGACAACCTTAGTAGTAATGGCTCTCTACTTAACCCCAGTTTCAGTTCCAGTAAGACCTAGATATTCTTTGTTTCCTCACTAGGTTTCCATAAGATACCTCTTTTGCCTGATAGTAAGCCTTCTAAACTTGAGATAGTTTGTGTGGATTAATGTTACTTGCAACAGTAATGTCTGAGTTGAAACAATCCATTTGAGTTAAAAGAATCCATTACTGATAACTTCTTCCTAAGTGCACACAAAATAGAATCCGAAGTCTTTACTATAGTCTGAAAGCATCCCCCACCCTTACTCCAGTATAACAGCATCTTTTGCCACTCCCCAATGATTTTCTGACACTCCAGGCCATTTGATTTGTTTTAGTTCCTCAAAAAATGAAGTTCTTTTCAACACCATGGAATATAAGTTCCGTCAAAGACTGGGGCCATGTTGTGTTGTACACTTTTGTGTCTGCTGAGCTTAGCACAGTGCCCAGTACTTAATACATACTCAATAAATACTTGTGGGATTCATTAGTAGCTTGTAAGTGACAATTAAGAGGTCAAATTCATATCTTTTCATACTCTATTCATTATTTTACATTGTTTGGTCAGCCAACAGGCAATAATTTCAGTTTATAGTTTCTGAATTATAAACTCTACTGTTATCATGAACATATATTAACCCACATGCATTTGGTGAGCCCAAAGAGGAGACATAAGAACTATAGCTGATCTGCTGATACCACCAAAACATGCCACTAGGTTATGCTTAAAACATTTTTGGAATCCAAAGCAAAGAAAGATAATAGCACTAAATGTATTTAACAAAGAGTGAGTAATGTGTCCTTTCTCCTAGAGTCTTAGAATATGTTAAACCACAAAATGTACAAATTAGCCAATTTTTAGATAAAAAATACTAAGTAGGTGAATAGAATAATTTCTCTTTGAATCAAAGGCCTAGGGGAACACTTTATAAATGTTCTTCTGCATATTAATAATGGTCTAATAACTTACAATTACATTATATGCTTCCAAAACTGGAGTCTATTTTCTTCGTTTTAAGTACCAGTTACGTATCCCTTAGCCAAAGTACTTGGGACCAGGAGCATTCTGAATTTTGGATTTTTTTTTTTTTTTTGGATTTGAAAAGATTTGCATACACATAATGAGGTGTCTTGGGGATGGGGCCCAAGTATAAACACAGAATTCATTTATGTTTCATATACACCTTATACACATAGCATAAAGGTGATTTTATACAATATTTTCAATGATTTTCTGTTTGAAACATAGTCTTGACTGTGTTGTGACTGCAACTGGTCACATGGTCAGGTGTGGCATTTTCCTCTTGTGGTGTCAGTGTTCAAAAATGTTGGAACTTTGGAGCATCTGGGATTTCAGATTTTCATATTAGGGATGCTCAGCCTGTACAAGAAACACATTCTTTGTCCAAGGAGAAGCTGACCGTAAGCCAAGGAAAACAAATACTCAGCAAGCCTGAGAATTAACTTTCTTCCTGGTGTCTTAGAAACACATATTGCCTAAGTACCACAGAATCTGATTTAAATGCATGTGGCTGTGCAGGTGCAACTAGATTAAAGCATCCACCAAGTGATTACCTGTCCCCCCCATATGGCAGGATATGTAGCCTCCTGATGGCTTGCCATACATCCAATCACACAATTTATCCCACCAGTCTAGTCTTTAACAGAGCACCTGTTAAGTTCATTGCCTGACTTCCCTACCTGACTGCAGGATCCCCAATACCAGGGTCTGAGGTTTGGCTACTTTGAATTCCCTAGCATCTAGTCTCATGTTTGGCACACAGTTGCCAATACCAAGGCCCATGAGATGCAAAAATGCATCTCGGTTAAAAATTCAGGTTAAAATCCTGGCTTCGTAATTATGCTCTATATGTGACTTTGGCAAAGTGGCTTCGCTGCATTGTACTTTAGTTTTCAAATCTGTAGAACAGGTTATTAATAGCACCTACTTCACAAGGTCATTGTGAGAATTGAATGATGTAATGTAAGATAAGCACTCAATAGGTTCCAGCTCTTATTACTACTATTAAATTATTATCCCATGAATGAATGAATGGGTGTTCTTAGAGCTTTCTTAAGTTCCTGGTTTCTTGCCTTGACTCCATAGCTGCTTTCCAACAAAGCCTCCAGTGCTGTTGGAACCCAAGGGAGGAGATCCTTAGTACATCAAGTGGGAACTCAGAAGGCCACTGATAGACTTATGATGGGATTACCAGAAAAACACATAGACAATATTAAAAGAGAATATCTTGTCCATCATCTGCTGGATAGGCACTGTCCCTGTTTTCCACCCTGTTGGATAAGCATTATTCTGAGCACTGTTGTCACCAAGTGAGGTGGGGACAGGTGAATGAGGAAGAACATGGAAGCACTTTCAATTTACCTTTCCTTCCCAATAAGCCAACCTGTAGTTCTTGAGCACCTAGGTCCCAGGACCTTTGCCAGATAAAGGAACTATTACTTAGCCTTCATTCCTCAGAATCTAGCAGAGAAGGGAAATAGTGACCCAATGGATACAACAACATCAGATGATAGAGCAAGTGCCCAGTGTTGTGGCAGAATCTAGCAGTGACACATGGCCCAGTCCAGGGCATCAAGGAGGTTTCTGGAAGGAAGTAATGTTTTAATTAATATCTGAAGAAGAGAAGGATTTGTTTAATGAAGCAGGGAGATGAGAATGTTCCAAGCAGAGAGAATGGCAAGTTCAAAGGCTCAAAGTGGGGAAAGATGACGTGTTAGAAGGACTAAAAGAAGACTAGCATGGCTGAAAGGCAGAGATGGGAAGAGCGGCAAGAGCTGAGGCCGTGATGACACTTGTCCCGTCCCTCCTGCCCCCACACTTCTCCCTTTTCTCACACTCTCATCTGGACTCAGGATTTGCCCTGGATCCTCAGCCTTCTCACCAGCAAGAATTGCCATTTAAAAAAAAAATTGCTTCTGTCACTTTTGTTTTTGAATATTTTGTTTTGACATATCTGATCAAACACATAGTGTTTATTAAGAAATGAATTAATTACCCCATGTTAATTAAAGCTGTATTTACTTGCTAGTCACAGCTTCCATTAGAATGAGATAGACAATTTTATCACACAAAACTGATGGACGTTCAATGCAAAGCATACAGATGTGACAGTCTTTTTAATAATGCTAGGCATTGCTAACATTGGTTGAATTCTTGCTATATGCCAGGCACTATGGTAAACACTTTCTATGCATATCTCTTTTATTAAATCCTCTTGAAACCCTAAGAAGTATCCTATTTTCCAAAGGAGGCAACTGAGCTTTGGCGAAATTAAATGACTTGTCCAAAATCTCACAGCTAATAAGGTGTGAACCTGAGATACAAACCCATGAGGTGTAACCTTTAATCCTGTACGCTCTTAATGACTCCATTTGTAGTTTCTGGTCATGCCAACTTATAAGTTCATTTAAATTTTTAAAATTATTAAAAATAGCTCTAACATTGTTCCTTCTCTCTTCTCCCAAATTTAATATCTTTAAGGGTTGGACAAGGCTTTTATACCTTAAGCTGTTCTTTCTTTGCTTGCAATCTTGAGGTACTCGAGTTGATTGCAATATTCATAAAGTAGGGATCAGATTCTGAAACCCTCCCCTAGCCATGGGTATGTGTAAGAGTACCTTATCAAGTGCTTTGGTGTGAATTTTAACTTGAACTTTAGAAAAGGATCTATTTGTGCTAAGTCAATTTGACAGATTTATTGTATGCTGGGGGTTCCCTGCGATTTTGTTGAAAAAATCTTGCCATCTTTTTTTTTTTTGTATGGAGTACTTGAAAATAGACACCACAGAGCATGCCATGAAATTCAAGAGAAAGAAAACAAAATGCAAATGTTCTATGCAAAGGTCTAATACAATATTAATAAATAAAGGCTAAAATGTCCAAATAGCTCTAAAAATAATTATAGATGGATTATGTGGTATCAAAATTATGATATTTAAAGTTGGCGGGAGAATTGTAGCCCTTCAATCTGTCAAGCGTTCTATTCTAAAATGGAAAACAGTACATCAAAGAAATTATCTGTATCATGCCCAGACAATTGCATTATTTATTTGTTCCTATGGCAACGGAAGATGAAACAAGCTGAGCCTATGTTATGAAATAAATTTTCTGAAAGCAATTATTGTGAATTAAAACCAAATATTAGGTTTATCCCCAAAACAATGGTGGATAATAATGGTGTGATGATGGCTTAAATAGTCTACAGAATTCTTCTATTTCCACAATTAGGATGGATATCACTATTTGGACTCAGGACTCTGTCCATAACTGGATCTATTAACACATGTTGCTATCTAAGGAGTTTTTCACAACATAAATATCAAACAACTAAAGTCATGCATGGTATACTGATATTTCAGTCAATGATAGACTGCATATACAATGGTGGTCCCATAAGACTTTAATCGAGCTAAAAGATTACTATTGCCTAGTGAGGTCGTAGCTGTCCTAATATTGTAGTGCAATGCACTGCTCACGTGTTTGTGGTGATGCTGATATAAAGAAACCTACCGTGATGCCAGTCATATAAAAGTGCAGCACATACAATTATATATAGTACATTATCAAGTACATAATACTAGATAATGATAATAAATGGCTATGTTACTGATTTATGTATTTACTATACTACAATTTTTATGGTTACTTTAGAATAAGTAGACAGATATATAGATATGGTGGCAGTACTGCCTAAAATTAAAACAAAAAGATATGCAAAGGAAATGAAAGAATAATAGTTATACTTCATCAAGCAATCACTAGTTACTGGCAGGTTGAATGGTCAGGAAGGTGTGTGTGTGTGTGTGTGTGTGTGTGTGTGTGTGTGTGTATGCATGCGCGCGTGCTGTAAAACAGCCTCAGGCAGGCTCTTTAGCAGGTATTCTAGAAGAAGTTACTGTTATTATAGAAGATGACAGTTTCTGAAGAGCTTCCAGTGGAACAGGATACGGAGGTAGAAGACAGTCATATTGATGATCCTGTCTCTGTGTAGGCCTAAGCTGATGTGTGTGTTTGAGTCTTAGTTTTTAACAAAAATGTTTATAAACTAAAATAAAGAAATAATTTTAGAAACAGGAAAAAAAAGCTTATAGAATAAGGATATGAAGAAAGAAAAGATTTTTGTGCAGCTTTACAATGGTGTTTTAAGCTGTGTTATTACAAAGGAGTCAAAAAAGTTTAAAAAATTAAAAAGTTTAGAAAGTAAAAAGTTACAGTAAGCTAAGATTAAAATTTATGATTAAAGAAACACTTTAAAAAATAAATACGGTGAGGCCTAAGTGCACAGTGGTTATAACGTCTTCAGCAGAGTACAGTAATGTCCCAGGCCTTCACATTTACTCACCAGTCACCCACTGATTCACCCAGAGCAACTTCCAGTCCTGTGAGCTCCATTCATGGTAGGTGCCCTATACAGATGTGTCATTTTTTACCTTTTCTATGTTTTTTTACTGTGTCTTTCTATGTTAGAATACGTTTAGAGACACAAATATTGACCAATGTGTTCCAACTGCCTACAGTATTCAGTGCATCAACACGCTGCACAGGTTTGCAGCTTCCAAACAATAGGCTTTACATATAGCCTATGTGTGTAGTAGGCTATGCCATCTAGGTCTACACAAGAACACTCTATGATGTTCCCACAATGATGAAATCACCTTCTTAGAACATATGCCCATTGTTTAGTGTCACGTATTTCCATTGTTTGGTGATTGTAACGTGACTGGGAGTTAAATAAACTGAGTGAATCAATGACTTCTTGGGATATGTAGAACCAGCAAGGAGGTAATTTAGTTCAAAAAAAAAACAAGACTTACCAGCAGTGAATATTAAATAAGTCAACTTATGTGGCAGTACTGCCTAAAAATTTTAAAAAATATATGCAAAGGAAATTTAAAAAATCCAGCAGTCATGCTTCATCAAGCAATCACTAATTAGCGGTAGGTTGAAGGGTCAGGAAAATAAATTATGCTTGTCCCTGACTTCCAGGAGATTTAGGTATTTATAGGTTCCTACATTTTTAAGAGCCTCCTTGTCTCCCTCAGGTTTTTAAAATGATTATTCTTAATAGGTTTCATTTTTTAGGTCGGTTTTTAGGTTCGCAGCAAAGTTAGCAGAAAGTACAGAGAGAGAATTCCCATTTAACCCGTTTCTGCACCTGCACAGCTTCCCTCATTATCAACATCCTCCACGAGGGCAGTATATTTGTTAATTTACCAACCTACATTGACACATTGTTATCACCCGAAGTTTATAGTTCATTTTAGTTTTTGCCTTTGGAAGACAGTTTTGCAGTTTGTTAAAAAGACATTCACACGATACAATCCCACAATCACGCACCTTGGTATTTATTCAATGAAAGTAAAAGCTTATGTCCATGCAGTAACCTGAACATGAATATTTAATGCAGCCTAACAACCAAGATATGTCTCAGTAAGTGAATGTACAGATAAACCGTTGTACATCCAAATGATGAAATATTATCTAACGCTGAGAAGAAATGAGCTATCTAGCCATAAAAAGACATGGGAAAAAACTGAAAAGCATATTTTACTAAGTGAAAGAAGCCAATATGAAAAGGCTAAATACTGCATCATTCCAGCATCAAATAAGACGTTCTGGAAAAGGTAAACTAAGGTCACAGTGGAGAAAAAAAATCAATGGTTGACAGGGGTAGGAGGCAGGGGAAGGGATGACAGGCAGAGCACAGATGACTATTCTGTGAAATTATTCTGAAGAGCCTGTAACAGTGGATACATATCACTACACATTTGTCAAAACACATAAAGTGTATAACATCAGATGCAAACCCTGATGTAAACTATGTGCATTCAGTGATAATGATGTGTCAATATAGGTAAAAAATGTACTACTCTGGTGCAGAACATTGGTGGTGTGGAAGGTTGGGAGTCAGTGTGGGAAGAGGGTATGTGGAAACTCTCCATACTTTCTGCCCAGTATTGTTGTTTAAAAATAAAGAATGCATGCATACATATATAGTAAATATGTATATAAAGTAAATATAAAAATAAAGCTAGATATATGTAAGTTTTTGCTCAGAAATAACATTTTAGTAATACGTGTTCACTCATCACTAAAAGGCTAAGTAAAAACCCTACAATTTAATATATTTCAGAGCAAGCATTTGACATTTATGAGATAAAATGAAAATCATCATGGAAATGAGTCATAAAGAAGAAAAATAGGAACCCATTTTAGAATTGTATAAGTGATATTTTAACTCAAAATTCTAACAAAAGCTACTCTTAAGTAGGCTTGTCTCACTAAAGTGCCTTTACACATTCAGTGCAATGCAACTCCAGGAAAGGCCGGGCTCAAAGTCACAGGAATTAGAATATATGGAGGAGGATGAGGAGAAGAATCATGATAATCCTCTCCATGAACTGAGGAAATAACTTAGATTTTCCATTTTTCTTATATATGAATTCAGTAAGTTTTGAAGGCCAGATGCTGGGAATATAGAACTAGCAAGTAGATTCTTCTCCCAAGGGAACTCACATTCCCCTGATAAACATAAACACTATTTTCTTTTAGGTTATCAGGATGTTTTCCATCCTCTTTACCCTGATGATCCATCCTTACCTCTTCCTAAACCTGCAACCCGTTCCATAGTATGCTGCCCTCTTCCACTTAGAAAATATCAGCCAAATTCTTTCTCACCTCTGGGTCTGGTCTGTCATCTCTCTCTTCGGGTGTTCCTATCTCTCTTACGCCATTTCAAAACTTACCTTCTTTCAAATACCAGCTCATCTTTCTCCTACCCTTAAAAGGCATTCTTGACTACTTCAACACATACTTGGTATGTCATTCCCTGGACTTAGTACTTACTGATGGTCAGTATTCCAGATTCTCAGTTAATAATTTCACATGTGCATCTATTATCTCCAAATCCAGGCTGTGAGCAATAAAAAATACCCTGCGTTGCATACATCTCCCACAAACTGTCAGAATACAGGGCATATATGAGGGACTTACATATTTGTTAATTGATTTACATACAATTTTATTTGTGCTAAAGTTTACTATTTGGAAGTGGCATGCTGTTTTTTCAAATAAAACCCATGTAACTATTAATCTCATAAACTCATAAGTGATTTTAGTAACAATCTTTGAAATTCCTTTCTCCCTTTTGAGACTCCAAACAGTAACAGATGAGGCAATCTCATGATATAAAAATTTAAAATAAAATCCATTTGTGTTGGTGGCTATTAGGTAAAATATTTTATACCTAATTAATGCTAAAAAAAATTTTTAAAGTTTTTTCACATTGATTATTGTGAAGAGGAACTTGCTGATAATTTCATTTGTTCTAACAAAATTTCACATCTCTAAATTAATACAAATAGCCTTACCACTAACACTGGCTAATCAAAACATTTTTTTCTACAAAATTTTAATAAGATGTTAATGTGTTTCATGCCTAGGGAAGACAAAGATATAATCGCTTATACTCCTACAAGTGAAGCAGTAGATATATTTGACTGGAGCCATTAAAAGATTGAGAAAATAACCTCCCCCAAGAAGATAGAACAGTACATTATTTAGTTTTGGGAAATCTTTACTTCTTTTGCTTTACAACCTTCATTCATTATCTATGCTTTTCCACATTCAGCTTCCCAATAGTTCACAGTTGCAAGCTCACAGAAGTCCCCCAACTTGTAATCTATGATAGCAATTAATACACATTAAAACCATGCATAGATGCAAATATTTTTCTCAAGCAACTCCACTGTAAAAACAAAATGCATTAGAAAAGATCTCAATCACCACTCTCCAAGTTAAAAAAGGTATAGAAGACAGAAGACCAAACCTATGTGCACATTTCATCTTCCACTCATAATCCATCTCAAAAACAGAAAATATGTTTTTAAAAAATTATATAACTTCTCATCTTGACAAAAGGGCATACACTTGACTATTCTCTTCCTCATTATTTATAGCTATAAACTCCAGAAATAATAAAACAGACAATCATAAGAAAATGATGGAAAGAGGCAGTCAGACTGACTGGGGTACAGAACTAAAGAAATAACACATTTTTCCAAGATATCATAAATAACCTTCCAGTGCCAGAATATGATCAGGGTCTAGAATCTAAACCACTAACGTAGCAGCAAAAGATATTCCAGGTACGCTCTGTCCCTGTACCAAAGAGAATCCTGCTGACAACAAACAGCTAGGCTCTGGGAAACGCTTTTCATCTCTGAAAGCTGGAGACCACCTTCCGTCATCTAAAGTCACCTGTGGACCTACCTGTCCAGAGGAAGTACTGTCCATCCTCAAAGGGGGAACCATCAGGAATTAGTAGAAGCTCTGGTTTAGTAAGACAAAGTAAGCCAAAAACAGCACTGAAAAACTTCTGAAAACTAAACTATCATTGGAATGACAGCCCACAAAAGAAGCCTGGGACCCGCACACTCAATTCAAATAAGATGACTGTCTGTATAAAGAAAATATTTAAACAGGAGCCAAAGTCTTCTAACACAACGTTCAGGATACAATAGAATATCACTTGTCATACCAACAACCAGAAAAATCACAACATGAATAAGATAAAAGATGCCATCATGAAAATCAATCAGATATTGGAATTATTTGACAAAGATTTTTAAAGCAGTCAGCAAAAATACAATTCAACAAGCAAATACAATTCCTTTGAATTAAAAACACAGAAAAATCTTTTCAAAAAAAGAATGAAAATTCTTATAAAAATGCAAATTATATAACTAAAAAATACAATAACCAAACTCAAACAAAAAACCTCACTAGAGGGCTTAGTAGCAGAATAAATATGACAAAGGATAAGTAAACTTGAAAGTATTTTTTTTGTTGTTAAATTGTGTCCTTTCAAAATTTTTATGTTGAACTCCCAACCCTGAGTACTTAAGAATCTGATGTTATTTGAAATAGGGTATTTACGCTGAAGCTAGTTAAAATAAGATTATTAAGGTAGGTGGACCCAATCCATTATGACTGGTATCCTCATAAAAAGATGAATTTGAAAACAGATACATTTGGTAGAATGCTCGAAAGGCTCTTGCCTTAGTGTTCAATAGGAATTAGCCCCAAAACAGCAATTTTTAAAAAAAAAACATATGGAGTCTCACTCTATTTGTCCAGGCTGGAGAGTAGTGGCATGATCTTGGCTCACTGCAATCTCTGCCTCCCAGGTTCAAGCAATCCTCCCACCTCAGTCTCCCAAGTAGCTAGGATTACAGACACCCACTACCTTGCCCAGCTAATTTTGGTCCTTCCTAATAAAGCTTAAGACCCCAAAGGCTCAAATTCTTCTATCACTTAAGTGCAGTGAATCCTAGAACAAAGTAAAATAATATTTATAGGAATATGAAAATATTCAACATCTAATAACATAAAATTTACACTAACAAAACATGCATGCAAGGAAGCAAGAAAGTGTGATCCATAATAAAAATAAAAATCAATTAATTACAAAGAAACCCAGGACTGACAAAGTTGCAAAAATCATCAGACAAAATTATTATAGCTATCATAAAGGAATTCCACATGTTTAAAAACCAGGGGAAATTTTTGATATATTGACTGGAAATGTTGAAGATCTAATAGACCTAAAATGAACTTCTAATAATGAAAACTGCAATGTCTGAGATGAAATATACACTCAATGAGATCAAGTATTGGAAAAAATAAAAATAGTACATTTAAATGTGTAGCAATATAAATTATCTAAAATGACACACACAGAGAGAAAAAGGACTGAAAAAAAAATAAATACAAGAATCAGTGAGTAGTGGGAAAATCTCAAGCCCCCTAATATACATGCAACTGGAAGCTCCAAAGGTAAGGGAAGGTAGTAAAATACTGAAAGAAATATTTGCTGAAAGCTTTCTAATTGTGATGAAAAGTATAACTGGTAACAGGGTAGGAAACCTAAACTGCAACTGATAAATTGCTGGAGTCTTAGTGTGGGCAAGTCTGAGTTAAAAGCTCAGGGAGCCCCTCACAGGGGCCCTCACCCTTCTGTGAGTTTTACCTCCAGAAGCTCAACCAGGTTTTCATAGTAAATATACCCTGTAAAATTTCCTTCAAACATCAAGGAGAAATAAAGACTTTCTCAGACTTTTTTGAATCTGCAGAACTATTAGACTGCAGATCCAAGAGATGCAACACACTCTAAGATTAGAAATATTTAAAAAGAAAACCATGCCAAGGTACATGATAATTAAATTGTTCAAGACCAGTAATAAATAGAAATCTTAGAAGCTAAAGAAAAAAAAATATTTATACAGAGTAACAAAAAAAATGATGTCAGCTGATTTCTAATTGAAGATAATGTGAGAGGACATTAGAATACCATGCGGGGGGAAAAAACTATCAACTCAGAATTCTGTATCAAGCAAAATCATCTTTCAAAAACAAAGGCAACTTTTGGTTTCTGGTTCTGCATGGAAGGAGCCTGAAATTTGCACTTTATTCCAACAAGTTAAAAACTAAAATGACTGAAAGAGAAGTGGGACATGGTGGCTCACGCCTGTAATCCCAGCACTTTGGGAGGCTGAGGTGGTCGATCACCTGAGGTCTAGAATTCGAGACCAGACTGGTGAACATGGTGAAACCCTGTATCTACTAAAAATACAAAAATTAGCTGGGCATGGTTGCAGGTACCTGTAATCCCAGCTACTTGGGAGGCTGAGGCAGAGGAATCGCTTGAACCCAGGAGGCAGAGGTTGCAGTGAGCCAAGACTGTGCCATTGCATTCCAGCCTGGGCAATAACAGCGAAACTCCATCCAAAAAGCAAAAAAACAAAACTGAGAGATCACAACTCTTAATTGATCTGTAAAAGAAGTAAGGATTGAAGGCAAACAGCTTTCTCCAAAATTGCAAGAACAGACAACAAATAAAGACAATTATGGTTTACCAGATTAAAAGCTTATAAACAGAAATTGCCCTGGTAACTAGTAGCAGGGTAGAACGCCTGAACTGTAATTGATAAACTATTGAAGTCTCAGTGTGGAGAAGTCTGAGAGTTAAAAACTTCAGAGAACCCAGTCATAGGGACCCTAACACTTCTTTGAGTTTTACCTCCTGGGCCTCAACCAGATTTTCACAGTAAATATTAGAGAAAATTATCTCATGTTTCCAGCAGGGGGATGAGAAAATAGCCATTTTTAAAAAATATATGCCTGAACATTCTTTTCTTCTTAACAAGATCTGTACTTGCGAGAAACTATTTAATAAGAACTTAACCCTGCTGGTTCTATCAGAGTCTAACTGACCTGAGTAAGTATATTAGTGAGGGTTCTCTAAGGAAACAGAACTAATGGACTATATATATCTGTATATGTATGTATATAGACTGAGCCATGACCATATGCATGCATACACAGACATATATAGTCCATTAGTTCTGTTTATATATATCCTACAATAGGCCATCTGCAGGCTGAAGAGCAAGGAGAGCAAGTCTGAGTTCCAAAACTGAAGAACTCAGAGTTTGATGTTTGAGGACAGGAAGTATCCAGCACAGGAGAAAGATGCAAGCTGGGAGGCTAGGCCAGTCCCTCTTTTCACATTTTTCTGCCTGCTTTATATTCTAGCCATGCTGGCAGCTGATTATATAGCGCTCACCCTGATTAAGAATGGGTCTGCCTTTCCCAGCCCAGTGACTCAAATGTTAATCTCCTTTGGCAACACCCTCACAGACATACCCAGGATCAATCAATACTTTGTATGCTTCAATCCAAACAAGTTGACATTCAGTATTAACCATCACAAGTCCACCCCTTGTCAACTTGAACTCACACTCATGTCCTGAGAGAAAAATCTTCAAGTAAAGACAATACTAAGGTCATAATTATGCCTAACTTAATACAGCAATCCTTCATACAATGAGAAATGCACCAATCCCAACTCAAATACTATTACATAAAGTTAACAATACTTAAATGCCAATATGAAGTAAATAAATCTTACGTCACATGATAAAAAAGAAAAATAAAGATATTTTCTTAGTACAAATGTATACATGCACAAACATGTTTTTAACAAAAGAAGTAGGAAGTACTCATGATAATTACAGTCCTTGTTTTTTCAGCTGGTCACGTGGTCATAGCTGGTATTTATGACTACCTTCTTCTACTACCCATTTTGTGTTTCCTTTGCTTTCAGCAGGCACCTCAGCAGGTTGTAGTTTTTTCCTGGTGGAGTGACCCAAATCGTCATTCCTGAGGGGTCTGGGCCATTTGTAATCCTGCCTAGATTGAGATATTGTAGTTTCCCATTGATCTTAATCACAGGGCATGGTAAAACTAAGGGATGCCCTAATGGATCTCCTGTCTTTCATGCATACTCTTCCTTACTTCTATTGTGGAGTAGTAGGCTGATTTCATCCTGATAGTCCAGGTCAATCACCACAGCCAACACTGTAATTCCCTTCTTAGCCTGTTGACTTAAAGGTAGGAGGAACCCAAAGTGTCCACATGGCAATCTTAACTTCCAGTTTAATGGAATCATTGTTGTGTCTCCTAGCGGTAGAATTCCTGCCTCTGGAACTAAGACCTCTAGGCCAGCGAGCATAATGTTGCTGGAAAAGGAGGCAAAAATTTTGCTAGTAGATTACTAGGGGTGATGGTGAGTGGTGCCGCTTCCACTTCCACCCCTTGCTTACTGGACCCATGAATCCTGGCTACAGAAGAAACACTACCATATACTGGATGCTGATTCAGAGCATACACAGCCTTCTGAAGAGCTTTGCCCCAGCCTTGCAAATGACTGTCACCTAGTTGGCATTGTAATTGTGACTTCAAAAGGCCATTCTATGACTCTATCAGTCCAGCTGCTCCAGGGTGATGGGGAACACAGTAAGACCAGTGAATTCCATGAGCATGAGCCCACTGCTGCCCTTCTTTAGCCCTAAAGTGAGTGCCTTGGTCATAGGCAATGACATGTGGAATGCAATGATGGAAGATAAGGCATTCCATGAGTCCGCAGATGGTAGTCTTGGCAGAAGTATTGTGTGCAGGATAGAAAAACCCATATCCAGAGTAAGTGTCTATCCCAGCAAGGACAAACCTCTTCCCTTTCCATGATAGAAGAGGTCCAATATAATCGACTTACCACCAGGTAGCTGGCTGATCATCCCAAGGAATGCCGCCATATCGAGGGCTCAGTGTTGGTCTCTGCTGCTGGCAAACTGGGCATTCAGCAGTGGGCATAGCCAGGTCAGCCTTGGTGAGTGGAAGTCCATATTGCTGAGCTCATGAATAACCTCCAACCATGGCCACTTTGTTCATAGGCCCATTGGGCAATGACAGGGATGACAGGAGAAAGAGCATCTGAGTCGTGTCCACAGAAGGAGTCATCCTATCCATTTAATTTTTAAAATCCTCCTCTGCTGAAGGCACCCATTGGTGAGCACTCACATGGGATACAAATATATTCACAGTTTTTGACCACTCAGAGAGGTTCGTCCACATACCTCTTGCCCAAATTTGTCACCATTTTTCCAATCAGGCTTCTTCCAAGTCCCTTACCATCCAGCCAAACCACTGGCTACAGCCCATGAATCACATGTAATTGCATATCTGCCAATTTCTCCTTTCATGCAAAGTGCACAAGGTACACTGCTCAAAGTTCTGCCCACTTCATTGCTGTCCTTCAGCAATGAAGGATATCTAGGATATCTAGGGATATCCTAGAAAGCAGTTGTAGTGCTACAGCTGTCCATTTTAGGATGGTGCCTGCGTATCATGCAGAACCATCTATGAACCAGGCCCTGGTCTTCCCTTCCTCTGTTATCTGATTATAGGGAATTCCCCATGAGGCCACCGGTGCAGGCTGGGGGAGAGAAGACAGGGTGGCAGGAATGGAGACCGTGGGCATTTGAGTCACTTCCTCATGTAACTTACTTGTGCTTTCAAGACGTGCTTGAGTCTGATCATGTATATATCACTTCCACTTGATGAATGAATCATGCTGTGCATGACCCAGTTTATGGTTAGATGGGTTAGAAAGCACCCAGTTCATGATAGGAAGTTCAGGTCACATGTTGACTTGATAATTTATAGTCAAAAGTTCATTTTCCACCAAAGCCAGGAACAGGCCAAGAGCTGTCTCTCAAAAGGAGAGTAGTTATCTATAGCAGATGGCAGGGCCTTGCTCCTAAATCCTAGAGGTCTCCGCTATGATTCTCCTATGGTAGCCTGCCAAAGGCTCCACACAGCATCCCTGTCTGCCACTGACACCTCAAGCACCATTGGATCTGTTGGATCATTAGGCCCAGGTGGCAGAGTATGTTTATCTTGTGAATGTGAAAAGTGATCAAGTTCTCTCCAAATAAGATTATGACACAAAGTCAGAGACTTGATATACCCCTGAGGTAGGATGTAAAGGTATATTGCTGGCCTTGCCAACTGAAGGCAAATTGCTTCTGGTGGACTTTATGAACAGGAATGGAGAAAAAGGCATTTGCTAAGTCAATGGCTGCATACTGGGTACCAGGAGATGTGTTAATTTGCTGAAGCAATGAAACCACATCTGGTACAGCAGCTGCAATTGGAGTCACCATTTAATTAAGCTTACAATAATCCATCGTCATTCTCCAAGATCCATCTGTCTTCTGCACAGGCCAAATGGGAGAGTTAAATGGGGATGTGGTGGGAATCACCACCCCTGTGTCTTTCAAGTCCTCAATGGTGGCACTGATCTACACAATCCCTCCAGGGATGTATAGTGTTTTTAATTTACTATTTTTCACAGTAGAGGCAGCTCTAACAACTTCCTTTTGTCCTTTCCCACCATAATAGCCCCCACCCCAAAAGAATAACCAACTCCAGTCAGCTCTAGCCTTCCAAATCAAAGAAGGAAAATACTCATTTTCAGCCCATTCTAGCTCTTCACATAAAAGAAGGGAAATACTCAACTCCGGTTCACTCTAGCCATTCTCTCCCTCTTAACCAGGTTGGGTGGGAACTGAAAATCAATTTTAAAGTTCATAGTCCAGAAGCATCCCTTTAAAAAAAACCAAAGATGCTGGGCATGGTGGCTCATGCCTATAATCCCAGCACCTTGGGAGGCTGAGACGAGTGGATCACGAGGTCAAGAGATTGAGACCATCCTGGCCAACATGGTGAAATCCCATCTCTACTAAAAATACAAAAATTAGCTGGCTTGGTGGCGTGTGCCTGTAGTCTCAGCTACTCAGGAGGCTGAGGCAGGAGAATCACTTGAACCTAGGAGGTGGAGGTTGCAGTGAACCGAGATCACACCACTACACTCCAGCCTGGTGACAGAGAAAGACGCTTTTCAAAGAAAACAAAACAAAACAAAACAAAACAATAACAAAACAAACAAACAAAAAACCAAAGCTAAACAAGCAAACAAAGCAAAACAAAACAAAAACCAACCAAGACCTAATTATAGGACTAGAGAATGCTTCTCCTCCCACCCCACATTAATAAAGGTCTGTTTATAGCTGTTTCTTTTATGTGATCCATCATATCTGGCTATCAAGAAAAGCAAGCCAAAAACACAACGTTAAGTGAAAGGGTAAACATCAGAATCAGAAATGGCAGGGATGTTGGAATGGTCAGATTAGGAATTTAAAACAATGATAATATGCTAAGTGGTCTAATGGGTAAAACAGATAGCATGCATGAACAGATGAACAATATAAGCAAAGAGATAGGAATTTGAAGAAAGAACCAAAATTAAATGATAGAGATAAAAATCAATGTAACAGAAATGAAAAATACCTTTGAAGGACTTATTAGTATACTGGGCATGGCTGAGAAAATAATCACTGAGCTCAAAGGTATCTCAATAGAAACATTCCAAACTGGAAAGCATGGAGAATAAAGACAAAAACAAACAACAAACAAACCCAGAATATCAAAGGAGTGAGAGACAACTACAAAATGTGAAGCAAATACATAATAAAAACGCCAGAAGAAGGGAGAAAGGAAAAACAACAAAAAACAATTGAAACAATAACGTCTGAGAATTTTTCCAAAGTAATGTCATACACCAAACCTCAGAACCAGGAAGCTTAGAGTACATTAGGCAGGAAAAATGCCAAAAAACAAATAAACAAAAAACAACACCTAGGCATATTATTTTTAAACTACTAAAAATCAAAGATAAAAAATTCCAAACTGAAGCCAGAGGAAAAAAACCACCCGTAGAGGGACAAAGATAAAAATTACATCTAACTTCTCAGAAACCGTGCAAGTAAAAAAAAGAATGGAATAAAATATTTGAAGTGTTGGGAATAAACTCAGCAGCATTGAATTCTATACTCTGTGACATTTACTTCAAAAGTCAAGGAGAAATAAAGACTTTCTTAGAGAAGCAAAAATTGAGAAAATTTGTTGCCAATAAACCTGCGTTGTAAAAAATATTCAAAGAAGTCCTTTGGAAAGAAGGACAATAATATAGGTCGGAAACTTGGATCCTCATGGAGAAATGAGGATACACATGAACCCATAATGTATATGTCCCTAACAACAAAATATCAAACTATGTGATGCAAAAACTGACAGAACTGCAAGAAGAAATAAATGAATCCAGTATTACAGTTGAAGACTTCAATTTTCCTCTATTAGAAATGAACAGATTGAGCAGGCAGAAAATCAGTAAAGTCACCGTTGAATTAAACAACAGTATCAATCAACTGTATGTAATATCTACAGACTTCTTCATCCAACAACTACAGAATATACATTCTTCTCAAACTCAATGAAACAATCATCAAAATACCTCATTTCAGGTCATTCAACACACCTTGACTAATTTAAAAGAATAGAAATCATAAAATGTTTGCTTTCAGACCACAGTTGAATTAAACTAGAAATCAGGAACAGAAAGATAACAGAAAATTCCAAAATACATGAAGATTAAAACATACTCTTTTGAATGACACATGAGTGAAAGAAGACATCTCAATAGAAACGTTAAAATATTATGGATTAAATAAAAATAAAAACACAACATCAAAATTTATGGGACACAATGAAAATAGTGCTTAGAGGGAAATGTACAGCATTCAATGCATATATTAAAAATGAAGAAATATCTAAAATCAATAATCTGTTTTCATTTCAGGAAACTAGGAAAAGAAAAGCAGGTTAAATCCAAAATAAGCAGAAAAAAATAAGTAACACAAACAATAAAACAGGAAATCAATAGAGAAAAATCAACCAAAGCCAAAACTGATTATTTGAAAAGATCAAAACAAGCAATAAGTCTCTAGAGAGGTTAAGTAAGAGAAGAAAGAAAGAGGACACAAATTAATAATATCAGAAATGAAAGAGGGTTATCACTATAACCTATATTTTTAAAAAAGGAATATTATGAACAACTCCAAGCTTAACAAATTTGATAACCTAGGTGGAACAGACCAACTCCTTGGAAGACATAATCTGCCAAAACTCACACAAGAAGAAATAAATAATTTGAATACATACATTTTTTTAAAAAACATATTCAATTATTAAGAACCTTCTAAAACAGAAGGAATCAGATTTAGATAGTTGCACTGGGATAGTATTCTACCAAACACTTAGGGAAGAAATTATACCAATTTTCTATCATCTTTTTCAGAAAATAGAGAGGGAATACTTCTTAACTCCTTCTCATCATCAGCATTATTCTAATACCAAAACCACACAAAGACTTCGAAGGAAAACTACAGACCAATATCTCTTATGAACACTGATGCAAAAATCAATTTTAAAAAATTAGCAAATTCAGTCCAACAGTGTATAAAAAATTACATAGCATGTACAAGTAGAATTCATTGCAGCTATGCAAAGCTCATTGGACTTTTAATAATCAATTAATGTAAACCATCACATCAACAGGCTAAAGAATAAAAGTCACATGATCATAGCAACAGCTGCAGATAAAGTATTTGAGAAAATTTAACACCTATTTGGGATAAAAACATGCAGTAAACTAGAAATAGAGGAAACCTTCCTCAACTTGATAATGAATATCTACAAAAAAAAAAAAAACCGTATACTTAATATCACACTTAGTGGTAAGAAATTAGAAGCTTGCCCACTAAGATCAGGAAGAAAGAAAGAATGTCCCCTCTCACCACTCCTTTTCACCATTATGAAAGTCTTAGCTAATGCAGTAAGAAAAGGAAAGGTATATATATTGTAAAGGAAGAAACAGAGCTGCCTTTTTTGTTGATGGCATGATTGTCTATTTAGAAAATCTGAAAGAATTAACCAGAAAAGTCCTGGAACTAATATCGCATCACAGCAAGGTTTTATAGTAGACGGTTAATATATGAAAATCAACTGCTTTCTTAGGTAACAACAAGGAACAAGTGGAACTTGAAATTTAAAACACAACACCTTTTACATTAGTATCCCACAATACTAGGTCTGTTTGCTTCTAGACCTGTAACTGGACTACAGCCCTGGCAGGCCCCTAGAGGTGAGGTTCAGGGTGTGACTCACGACGAGGTGCGCTACATCTCAAAAGAACGGCTCGAGTTTTCTAATTTATGTGGGCAGAAATCTGGAGAACAGGCCTGGGAATTAATATTAAGGATGTAGTATAATGGTGGGAGGAACATAGAGTTGGATCAGGCTGAATTTACTGATTTAAGCCCACTAAGGAGGGATTCTGCATTTACTGTTACAGCTCAGGGAGTGATAAATGGTTCTGAAGCTTATTTGCTTGGTTAGCTGAAATATGGATCAAAAGATAGACCACTGTGAGCGAGCTGGAAATACCTGATCTCCCTTGGTTTAATGTAGACGAAGGGATCCAAAGACTTAAAGAGATTGTTGCATGCTAGAATGTGGATTAGTCACTTTAGACCAACTCATCCCAGTTGGGAGGGTCCAGAGGAAATACCCTTCACCAATATTTTGTGAAATAGATTTGTGACGGTAGCACCTGC
The DNA here is from genome assembly GCF_009761245.1 of Sapajus apella. Classification (NCBI taxonomy): domain Eukaryota; kingdom Metazoa; phylum Chordata; class Mammalia; order Primates; family Cebidae; genus Sapajus; species Sapajus apella. The sequence continues at coordinate 15,042,990 of NW_022436953.1, forward strand.
ATCCTTGAAGAGCTCTGTGACTGCTCTTCTCTGCATGCCAAATCTTGCAGTAGGAACCATAGTCACTCAATTGCAAAATTTAAATGCAATGTGAATAATTGGATCTCAAGCTGGTGGGGGCCAAGTGGTGGCACTCAAACGTCACAGGCAAGATAGGCATAGTTACAGTAATGGACAGCAGAGGCAAACCACCAATTAGAATAGTCTGACTCCTGTAGAGATCTGGCATTGGCTGATTTTGTGTAGCGAGCAAAGTAGACTGTGGAGTGGCAGTGAAAAATAAGAGAAAGAAAAAATGATGTCCTGAAATCTAGGAAAGAACATTTTCAAGAACGTTGGGGGGGTGGGGAGCGTTCAGCCACGTGAAATGCTGCTGAAAGGTTAAGGAGGTCAGAGACTTGACTACTAATGTTGTCAATACATAGAAAGTGGCTGACCTTGATGTTGATATATTTAAGTAGAGTGATGGGAATAAAAAGCATTTGGTGTGGATAAGAAGAAAATGGGAAAAGAGGAACAAATGGCTGAAAGATTTAATAGTTGTTCATTTTCTTCATATTTTAGATTTAACATAACTTATTTGAAAGTATCCAGTTAACTCATTTACGGATGAAAATGTAGATGATAAAGAAACCACTAAATTCAAAGAGAAAGGTTTTCGAGTATCCAGTTTGCTTTGTTCCTGAATATATTAAAGGTTAACAAGACTGCAGTTGGCTTAATAAATAATCATTGCTTTTTCATCTGGGACATTTTTCTGAATCACAGATACAAAGCCACATAAACATAGATCATAACAGACATAGTCTATTTTCTTTCATGTTAAAATCACGGGTCTCCCCAACCACACAATATGACTATAATTAGTTGTTATTATTAATTTACTTCACCAGCATTATCTACAGTTCAATCATTCACTGTAACTCTGTACAAGAAATTATATCATTGTCCAAATCAAGGCAGTAAGCCTGAAATGCTCAATAAGGGTCTAATTCAATTTTGCTTTTATGACTCATGTCTAGTTCACAGTCACAGAATGACATAACACCTCAAATGGTCTGGAAGGCATACACAAGGAGCAACAAAATCTTGTTGAGATCTAAAACGAAGAGCTAAAACAATGGTCAAGACCAGAGCCACATACACCAATAGCATAAACTCTGCAGCTCCCCTTGGAGAGACAACTTTGCTAATAAATTAGAGTACCGCTAGTGCAAAAGGAAGACAAGTGTTGGGGATGCAAAATGTCCAAGCTATAGATACGGAAACTGTAACTGCAAATTTATTCAAGGTATATTCTGTGTCCTAAAGTTGCCTTGAAGAAAGGGATCGATGAAGGTTAATCAGGTTAATTTCCTCAAAGGTCAAAGAATCTGGACCTTAGGTATTTTGCTAATATTCACTAAATGCTGGTATGTGACAGCACTGTATAAATCCTTTATATACATCATTTCATTAACTGTTCACAATCACCTTACAAAGCAATTACTATTATCACTCCTATTTTCTAGTTCGAGAAATAGAATGTCAGAATGCTTGTGAGACTTGATCAAATTCACACAGCAAGAGATCAGTAAAGCTGTATTTGATCCCAAGCAGTCAATATCTCCTTTCTCAACTCCTAGCTTAATACTAATACAAATATATAATGATTGGAATTTCTACACATGGCTACCCTGGCATTGCGATCTAGAAATTAAGAGACAAATTTTATCTGAGGCCTGCCATTAACTCTCTAGGGGACTTTGGAACAGTCACTTAATCTAACTCAATCTCAGTTCAGACCATATTTTATGGCAACTAATGAGATAATAATATGAAGAACTATTAATTGCTATTATTGTGCCCATCTTCACCCATCCCTAAAAAAATTTTACTAAATTCTATCTATACAATATAGAGCTAAAAATACTGAGAATGACAGCTTCATCCCAGACTCCTGACTAAGTGAGCCCATTTCATTCTAGCTGGATGTAAAAAAAAAAACACAGTTTTTCTATTATTCTTTTTTCAGGGAATCCAAATTACAACATTTCTAACCTTTAACCCAGAATATCCTTTTATTCCTAAAAATTTCTTCAAGAAAATCATTCTAAGGAGAGAAAAGCAATATGTACAGTAAGGTTTAATTAAAAAAGAAAAAAATCAAAACAACAAAAACTTCCATGCACAGCAAAGGACTGAAAGTTAAGTAAATTATAGGATACCAATATGATGAAATACTATGCAATTTATTAAATGAAAAATTCAATTTTAAAAGTGGGAACTGTAGAAGAGAAGGAAATCTATACACAATGCTTATGATTATATGCATGAAAAAAATTGGAAAATAAATCTCTCAAGAAATGACATGCAGCATAGTTTGGGAGATTTTTCTCCATCATTTAAACATATTTTCTTAAAAATGTTTTATATTTATTTAAGAATACTCTAATTTTTTAAAAACATTAACAACTAAAACAACACTCCTTTCATACTCTCCACCCAAAAGCAAAAAAGCAACAAATCTCCCTCCCAATTCTTCCGTTATTTCTAGCCCCTATTTTGGCAAAGTGTTGACTTCTCTTTCTGGTAGATCTGCTTTAAGTATAAGATGTCAAATAGCTCAGTCAATTCTGAAAATGCTTAATAAAGGTTTTCCAGCAAGTTCATTCAGCTTGCAATTCCTGTCTGTGATTTGGCACTGCAGCCCAATTCTGACCTACCTGACACTCGGTCGCTGCTGTTAGGATACCACCAGTAATTCTTTCAAAGCACCTCAGGACCATTCTTGACACATTTAATGTATTCACACACACATGCAGTCTCTACTTTGTGCTAAGCACTGGAGATTCAATAATGAGCAAAAACTATTTTCCTGGGCTCACTGAAGTTACTAATATTGTCTTGCTCTGTTTAACTTTATTTTTAAATGAAGATATATGTAACAACATTTTTGAAAAAGAGATAAAACTCAACCATATTCTACAATCCTAACACAATATTCTGTTGGTATACTGCCCTCCTGTCTTTGTTTTTATGCATACATATTTTATAATCTTATAAATACAGCATAAGAGGTAAAGTATAATACTGGGTTCAGAACTTTTCACCAGGATCATAAAGAGTTTTCCAGTTTTCTTTAGTTTTAATAACGATCATTTTTATACTTTTCTATATTCAAACATATTTCCCATTCATTATTTGTCCTTTTTCAATTTCCGAGTATTTAGATTATTTCAGCTTTTATTTTCTGTTTACCCTATATTATCAATAATACAAAAAGAAAACAAAAACAACAAAAGAATGATTCTGACTCAGTGCAACCTGGCTTTTACTTCTCTCTCTAGCTACTCCTTGTATCTCTCCTGACCTGCAAGTCCAAGCTCAGGTTACAGCAGTATCTGGAGGACCCGGAAGCCCCAAAGGTTGTTCTGCCTCTATCCCTTCACAGATGCTCTCACCCCTGCCAATGAGCATTTGTCCCCAAAATTGATTCCTAATTCTCCCATCTTCTTTGCCTAGAAAACCCTTCCTCGTTTGCTATGGTTTGAATGTTTGCGTCCCCTTCAAAATTCATGTGGAAACTGAATCCCCAATGCAGCAGGATTATGAGGTGGAGCCCTTAGGAGGTGACAAGGCCATGACGGATCCGCCCTGGTGAATGAGATTAGCGCCTTACAAAAAAGCTGGAGGAAAACAGCTGGGCCCTTTTTCCCCTCTGTCCTTTCTGCCATGTGAGAACACTGTTTATCCATTTTTGCCCTTTCACCCTTCTGCCTTCTGCCTTCTGCCATGTGAAGATTCAGTGATGGTGCTTTGACAAGGCAGCATCTTGGAAGCAGAGAGGGAGGCTTCCCCACATGCTGAATATGGGATACTTGATCTTGGACCCCCCAGGCTCCAGAACTGTGAGAAATAAAGTTCTCTTGTCTAAATTACTCAAACTCTGGTACTTGGTTATAGCAGCACAAATAGACTGAGACATTATTTTCTAGGCCTCAACTTAGATATTGCTTTTTATAGGAAACTATTTTCAAACTCTTAAATTGAAAGTTAGCACAACAGGACTGTTGTGCCGTTGCCCACTCATCAACCCAGCAATCATGGCACTTGATATTTAATTCTCCAAGTGCCTAAATGAGTCACCTATATCTACTGCCAGACTATTAAGTTCTGCAAGGGACATATCTTTTTTTTTTTTCATTCACTTTTCCTTCCTTTATGTATTCTCATTTCTTTGTAAGACCTCACATTATCTTGTATTATCAAATATGCTATAAATTCAAAATAGTATATGCAACATAAATTTAAATAAGGCATAATAAAATAAAACCAATGTCATGTATCCACTACCTAATACAATATTGCCTTTTTGTGCTGATTAGAATCTATAACAATATTTTAAATAAAACTAGTGAAATCATGTATCTTTTTCTTTTCCTAATTTTTGAAGGGAATGCTTTTAAAGCATTACTATTCAATGCGATGTTTGTAGTAGGTTTTTGGCAAACAACATTTATTAGGTTAAGGAATTTACCTTTTAGCCTTAGTTTTCCCTAAGAATTTTTTTTTATCATGAATAGATATTGAATTTATCAAATGTTTTTGCTATACCTACTCAGATAGGTATATGGTTTTTTCCATTTATCTGCTAATCTAGTGATTTACATTTTAATAGAATTTCTAAAACTTTGCATTTTAGGATTTAACCAATGTGTTTAACAGGTATTATATTTTTAACACATTGCTGAATTGAGGGTGCTCATATTTTGTTTTGAATACTTCATGCACGTTCATAAGCGAAATGAATTTCTAATATTTCTTATACTACCCTTGCCTTGTTTTAGTATTAAGGTCATATTAACCTCACAGAAAAACAATAAACCCTCTGTAACTAAGCCTATTCTTTGAAAAAAAAAAATCTAAGATTATCTTTCAAGTGTTTTATAGAGTTCATATGCAAAACCAACTGGGCCTAATATTTTCTTTGAGAACAGGTTACCATTACTAATTCACTAATAGGATACTTTTCTAGGTATTTTGTTCATTAGCTCTCTTTTCACATTTATCAGTATAAAATTCCTCCCAGTATTTACATCGTCTCTTTTAATCAACGCTTTATCTATAGTTACGTCTTCTTTCTCATTCCTAACGTCAACGTCTCTCTTCTTTAAATCTTGGTCAGTCTTCTTAGACATGCATTGATTTTAGTAGTGTTTAATTTTAAAATGCCTGTCAGTTTTATTAATTCTATGTTTTCTGTTTTATAAATGTGTCCTTGCTTATTCTTTTTTACTTCTGTGTGTTTGTGTTGTTCTTCTAATTTCTTAAACTGGATGCTTCTCACATTATTCTTTAGCCTTTTTCTTTTCTAATATAAATACTTCCTCCAGGAAGTTTCCCATAACCCACAAATTGGGTTTTATATTATTCTTTCTATTTCCATAAAGATTGATACCTTAACCAATAGCTCTTTTAAGAGCTCTTTAAAATATAAACATTCAAGTGTATGCTGCTTTATTTTTGTTTCTTGGTGGTGCTGTTAACTTGTAAATGAATTTTATTGTATCCACAAGATAAGGTCTGTATGAAATCCAATTTCTGGAATTTGTTGTCAATTTTTTCAAATCTCTCCTGCATGCTCAAAACATTTTATTCTCTGGCTTTTGGGATATATTTCCTGTACCCATCAGATCAAGCTTATTAAGTACATAGTTCAAATTCTCCCATCCTTTATAATTTTTGTCTATTTGATACATCAATTACTAAGAGAGGAGAGAGAATAAAAATCTCTTACTTCTCTTTCCATAATCTATGTTATTAGCTAGTATTACCTCCTGGAAAATTATTTTTTTTCATATTATATAGTTACTGTCTTTGTCTGTAGTAATGCTCTTTGAAGTTTATTTTGTCTATTAGTAACAGACACCAGGAACATGTAATAGTATTTCCCTGTCATGTGTCTTTGCATTCTCTGCCTTTCAAGTGTCCTCTGTTCTTATGTTTGATGTGTGTTCCCTGCAAAGAAAAAAAACAAAAAACAAAAAACAAAAACCACATGAAATTGACTGCCATATTTTTTGGTCTTGGTCATTTTTGAGAATCCCTATGATCCACTTATAATTTAGTCTTCTATTTTTCTCTTTTTAGTATTTTTTGCCTTGCTTTACACAGCTTTTTTTCTTCTCTTGCCTTCCTTTGCTGTGCTTATCAATTTGTCTTTCTTCCTTTGAGAAGTTTTATTTTTTGTCTTATAAACTTTTAAAAGTTTAAAGTTAGTATGCTGACATTATTGCTGAATAATAAAAGTATCTTAGAAGAACTTCATTCTAATCATCTGTCATAAAAATTCCACTATCATGTTAATGTTGCTCGCCATAGAAGGTATATCCTGCTTTACTAACTCTCAATATTTGACATTAGCAATATTGAATTTAATCATTAATTATTTTTCATTTATCCAAAATTTTACTCTCTTCTTGAGTCAACATACCTTATATCTTAGACCTTCCTTCTGGGATCGTTCGCTTCTTTCTGAAGTACGTGTACTGAAAGTTCCTTGTTGCTAGCAAACACTGTTTCAGCTTTTTCTCAAAATGTCTTGCTTTTCTTCTTGTTTTTCAAAGTATAGAATTATAGATCATTCCTTAGGTTTTCTCATGCTTTGAAGCCAGCTGTCCAACAGCCACTTCTTTAATATTTCCTTTTCTTTTGCTACTTTTATGTTGTTTTCTAAATAATGAAATTGCAAAAACCTCAATGGCAAGGTGCTTGCCACTGGACTTGTTTTAATTATTTTGTTTTGGATCCACTGGACTGCCTAAACCTGAAGGTTTATGTCTTTATGTGATTCTGGAAAACTCTTGCCCATGATATTTTCAAATATGGCCTTTTCATTCTTCCCATAATCTTTACCTAGAAGTCATAGTGAGCATGTGTTGAAACTACACCCTCCAAACTTCTTATCTCTTACTCTATTTTTCTTGGGTTATGTCTCTCTTTCTGTTCTAGTCCATATAACTTTTTGCATCTCTTTGCAGTTGATTAATTTTCTTTTCAGCTTTGTGTATTCTGACGTTCCCTTTTAGTTATATATTTAATCTAGAAGTTTTATTTAGTTTTTTTCCTAGTCTTTTTGGTTATCCTAAAATAATTTCTAGTTCCTAATTATGATTTTTTATTTGCCCTTTTAAAAAATATATAATTTAACACACCTATTTTGTGTTCTGTTTTAGATCACTAAGTTTTTATGGGTCTGTTTCTGGTTTTTTGACTTTTCTTTTCCTTCTTAGTTACCTTACATTCATGGTATCCTGTTTCCTTTTGTGTAGGATTTATTATTATTATCATAATTATGAGCTCATATTTGGAGCTCTACTTACAGGAATCCTGTAGGAATTTCATGGCTTCTAAGTTCCTCTGAGAATATCTGCATTTATTTCTACCTAGGGACAGCATTACCTTGGTCCATTTTAAAGTAAAAGTCTCAGTTATGGCTTTTCAGTTCCCAAATGTGTGAATTCAGTCCCCAGTCCCTCATGCGGGCTGATTGAGGCCATAGATTCTCAAAGGAAGCTTTTTCTCCACCTTCAATTAAAGCCAGTGCTGAAACCAACAAGTATCTCCCCTTTATGCCTCTGCAGAGTGTAATCTGAAAACCAGAAATTCCATGCATCCTTTGTGATTTCATGCTTTATCCATGGAGGAGGGTAGGCTGACTCAATGCCCTCCACTGTACTCATTCTTTTGTCACTCGTCCTGCTGATAAGGTTGTTAAACCAAAACTATAAACCAGTTACTTGGATTAGCACACACTCCTGGACAGCCTAAAGCTTCTGTGTTGCTCAATTCCATTGAGTTATGGTCCCATTCTTGCCCTGACCTTTCTGCCAAGCTCACACATACATTTAAATTGTCTTTTTAAAATTTAATATTATACGGCATTTTTAGTTGATTTTTAAGAGGAGAGTTTCTGGCTCTCTATAACTGTCATATTTCCAAAATGGAAACCATGAACACTGACTTTCTTGTTCACCATTGAATCCTGGTGATTCAATGGTGTAGAGCCTGACAGTAAGCAGACATTGTATGAAAACTTATAGAATGAATGAATGAATTAAAATATTTGATATTGTGTGTATAACTCTTTGATTCTGAATCATTTCTTCAGGATAAATTCTGACAATTTGGAGTACTGGGTTCAAGGTATGAACAATATCTTACTATACACACCCCTATATTACTTTCCAAAAAAGATATAAATACACATAGTAGGTTAACAGGTTAGTACTCATATTAGGTGTGCTTTAGATTTTTACCAAATGGTTAATAATTTGTTTCCTTTCTTCCTCTGAGAAACATACACATCATCACTCATCTTTGTGGATGTAATGTGTGCTTCCTAATGACCTCTAACATGCTGAATAGAATGCTCTGTAGGCCAAAGAGTTTGCTTTGCTGCCAATCTTGAATATTACGGGACACAAAACAATTATCTGGCCCTACTTTGTGATGCAAGAATTTCAGAGGCAGATTAATTAGTATGAAGAAAGCATATTTTTTCCCTCATGAGACATGACTTCATTGCCTAGCTAAGGTTGTGTCCTATCCTCAATTTTTCTCCTACCCAAACTACACTTACAGAATTTAGATAGAGAAAAACATAGTCTTCCTAATGTTTCTGACAACAACTTTGACCATGAAAGGTTAAGTACCTCCACGGGTAACTTAAACTTATATGACTAGAATTTACAAACATGATAGACCAAGATCACTATTCTTATCCACACTAAGGGGCTAATATTTTCCTAAAGAATAAAAAAAAAGTCTCTCCTGTGTATTAATTAGCTGTGGTACTCGCTGATGTAGACAAGAATGTCTCCAGGGCCTGGTGTATCCTTTATTATACAACTCGAGTGTAGAAAATCAATTTCAGGGTAGCTCTATGCTGGGAAATCTTCCCTGGGGTTTCAGAAAAATGTAACTGGGACTTTGAGAGAGAATGTGATTCTGGCATGTGTGTATGTGTGTGTGTGTGTGCACGTGCACAGGGAGCATAATATGGATGAAGTGTTCAGAGTGAATTTGCTGAATAGAATGAAAATAAGACATAGGTAAAGGGTTTTTTCTGCTTGGCATAGAGGGGTGTGATGGTTCAGAGATGATGCCATCTCACTCAAAATTCCAGGGTTCTTGGGAGATAGCAAAGATCACTCTCCTTCCCTCACTGCTATGATGATCCACCAGACCAGACAGTTTTGAGCGCCCTCCTGTTCTTAGCATGCTCTCATGTCCAGTTCTCATCCAAGAGTCTGGACTCAAGCTCAGTATTCACTCTAATGTTTCTTCCTCAGGCTTGGATAATTAATCATGGACAGAGCTTGAATCTGAACCCTATTAAGTAGTTGTTGATAAATTATTTGTCAAAGGCTAGTCTATTAGTTAGGACACTTATCATAACCAGTTGCTGAAACAACTTGAAAATCTCAGTGGCTTGGTTGCTTCACTTAGAATAATAGTCTCTAATCTCATCCAGGTCATTGCAAACGCTGTGAATTCATTCATTTTTATGGCTGAGTAGTATTCCATCCATCACATATATATGTGTGTGTGTGTGTGTGTGTGTGTGTGTGTGTGTGTGTGTGTGTGT
>NW_022436953.1:15052630-15054218 GCF_009761245.1 Sapajus apella
TGTGTGTGTGTGTGTGTGTGTGTGTGTGTGTGTGTGTGTGTGTGTGTGTGTATGTATGTATACAGGCACTACACTAGGTGCTAGGATTCAATGGTGAACAAGAAAGTCAGTGTTCATGGTTTCCATTTTGGAAATATGACAGTTATAGAGAGCCAGAAACTCTCCTCCTTTTACAAATCAACTAAAAATGCCATATAATATGAAATTTTAAAAAGACAATTTAAATATATGACTTAAAGTTCTAACTTAAGAACTGGCTGCATTCAGCCCATTCCATTAATACTTTTCAGTCTTCCAAAAGGTTTGAGACTATAATCTTATAACTTTCTCTAATATTTCCCTAATATTTTGCCAGCCACCCCAAGTGAATGCTAACACCTTTTGAAGTCAGTGCAATACAAAATATGACAAACATATTCTGAACTTCATATGAATGGAGGAATAAATGAGCTAAAATAGTTTTGTAAAAGAGTAACAGGAAGGACCTTTCCCTACCAGATACTAAGACTTGCTCTATGCTATAGTAACTAAAAGTGTGTGAAGTTGGGACAAAAATAAATAGATGACTAGAACAGAGAACTCAGAAACAAACATACATAATCATACATAGCATATAACAGAGGTGCTATCACAAATCAATGGGGAAAATGAGGAATAGACTACTCAATGGCTTTCTAGTACAAAAAAAAGTTCTATATAAGATAAAATGCAAAAAATAATTTACATGTACATTTTTAAAACAACATTAAATAATTATTTGAAATTCTTATAGTGGACAATACAAGCTATGTATAGAACTTCTGACAGTTATAAATTTTTTAAAACATACTAAGCATTTACCGTGAAAGTATAAAGTGACTACATCAAAATTAAAACCCTCATCATGAAAAATTACACCTCTAAGCTGGCTAAGTGCCAAACAACAGAGCAGTAGAAAACGTTTCAATGTAAGAATAGAAATATATCCAGAATAGCTGAGGAAATCTTAGAAATTAAGAATAAAATTGAATAACTCAAAATAAATGTGGGAAAGAAATACGAATAAGCAATTCACAGAAATGGACATATGAGTAGCCAATAAGCGTATAAAAAGGTGTTCAACTTTGCTAATAACCAGCAAAATGCAAATTAAAAGAATAATATTATTTTTCACTCACAATGTCAATATGTAAGTCTGATAATGGAGAAGATTAATGAGGGTTTGAGTAATGGCCTTCTACTAATAAAAGGTCAACTCAAAAGAGTCACACTGGAGATCAACTTGGCAATATCTATGAAATTTAAAATTTCATATTCTGTGGCCTGATACTTACTTCCAGATATATATCCTAAAATAACTGAGTATGAATATAGGGAACTTGCGAGTGGGCATTCATTGCACTATTGTTTGTGATTATAAACAAACTGAAACAAATGTACACAAATAAAGAAAATATTAAAAATAATAATGTTTTATACTATACAGCTGTTAAGATGATCTAGACCTGCATACATATCAATGAGTAGTTGTTAAAAACTTAATGATAATCGTTCTACTATAAGGACACGTGTACACGAATGTTCATTGCAGCACTGTTTACAATAGCAA
>NW_022436953.1:15054618-15059327 GCF_009761245.1 Sapajus apella
AAAAAAAAAAACAATGATAGTGAATAAATAAAAAAAATAGTACAACATACACAGTGGATACAATTTGGGTAAACTTTAAAAGTACTAAAAAGTTTACCATATACAAAGGGACTTCAAAGTTCATGGAAAAATTAAATTAAATTACAAAAATAAGATATATAATTTTATTTCTCAACATATGCTCCGTCAAGTTCAAGACACTTTTTAGGTGTCTTGATGCCATTTAGTCTACCTCTAAAGAACTGAGGGTCCTGGGAACTTAACTATGTCAATATAGTTTTTTTAAACTATTAACTGACAAAGTAAAATGGGTGCCCCTTACAGATGTTTTAACATTAAAAGACAAAAAGCAGTCAGAAGGAGCCAAATCAGGACTGTAAGGTGGATGGATGCCTAATGGTTTCCCACTGAAATGCCTGCAAAATTTTTTAGTTAAATGAGAGAAATGAGCAGGAGCATTGTCATGGTGGAGGACTCTGGTGAGGCTTTCCTGGGTATTTTTCTGCTAAAGGTTTCACTAACTTTCTCAAAACGCTCTTATGATAAGCAAGTGTTACTGTCCTTTAGCCCTCCTGAAAGTTAAGCAAAATGCCTTGAGCATCCCCAAAAACTGTGGCCGTGAACTTCGCTCGTGATCAGTCAGTGTTTGGTTTGACTGAACCACTTTCACCTTTTGGTAGGCATTGCTATGATTGTGCTTTGTCTTCAGGATTGTAGTGATAAGGCTATGTTTTATCTCCCATTACAACTCTTTTGAGAAATGCTTTGGGATCTTGATCCCGCTTCTTCAAAATTTCAATTGAAAGCTCTGCTCTCCAGAGCTGCTCTGGGTACAGTGGTTTTGGTACCCCCTGAGTTGAAAATTTGCTCAACTTTAATTTTCTGGTCAGAATTGCTTAAGCTGAGCCAATACAGATGTCTATATTTTGACTATTGCTTGTACTGTTAATCATTGGTCTGTGTCTCCTGTTCAATTGAGACACAGACAACATTAATTTTTTCCCCATAAATTGATGTGAATGGTCTGCCACTGCAAGTTTTATCTTTAATATTGTTTTGTCCCTTCTTAAAATGAGTTATCCATTTGTAAATAAAGAACTGCTGATTGCTCTGGGCATTGTCCTCATAAACTTTTTGTAGTGCATCAGTGACGTCACCATTCTTTCACCCAAGCTTCACCATAAATTTGATGTTTGGTCTTGCTTCCATTTTTGCAAAATTCCTGTTATTCTGGAATAACAGGAATTTAAAAACTAGTATCTTATCTTCTTAGTGCCTCAAATTAGATCCTGTTCAGACATGTTATAAGAAGTTGGCATGAGTTTATTTTGGTGCAAAAAAATTTGAAATCCATGAATAGTTTTTTCATAATATTCATTTTCTATGAACTTTTTGAAGATACCTCATATAGTTTATAGATTTATATATATATATGTATGCTAAATTATTTTTACATGTAATAAATGAACATTTATTAAACTCACAATAGTTACCATCTCTGGAATCAATGGCAGAGGAATACAATTAAAGATGTTAACTCAAATTGCCTTAAACTATTTTAATTTAAATTTTAAATTTTTATTAAAGTATGATTATAATATATATTTTCAACAAAACGCTTATTGAATGAAGAATATGTGTGTATATGTATTATATATTATACAAATTCAAATTAGACAGAATGCCAAGTTCTCCTTTAAAAAAAAAGGAAGCCAGCCCCAGCATATGTTAAAAAGTATTTGAAACTTACAACAATTAAAACACGTTATACTAGCACAAAAAAATATACTGATGAAAATCAATGGAACAAAATAGATAAGCATGCAAAAATTTTTATAGTATATCAGAATTTAATAGATTGTGAAGGCAGTATCAGAAGCCAATGAAGAAAACAAATTATTCTATAAATAGAGTAGGGAAAAAAGTTAATAATTTTTTTCAAGATTAGATCATTATATCAAACAAGATGATGTTGTATATATAGATCAGTAAAAGCATTACAGACTTAAGAAAATATAGAGAAATCAAACCTGATTTTGAGAAATAGATTTTCTATAAGCAAAATAAAAATCACAAAAAAATGAAAAATAGATTAAATCGCTTAATGAGTACAACTTTCTATGCCTCAAAAACTGCCAGATAAATACTTAAAAAGAAATATTTGCTTTGTCTATGATAAATGATTAAAAGCTTTAATACAGAAAAATAACTTATAAGGTAATAAGAAAAACAGAAACGCCTAAATATTAAAAAAAGACCAAAGACACGGATAATTTATAAAAGTATTAAAGGCCAATGCGCATATAAGTTGTATTCATGCTCACTAGTAATTGAAAATGTAAATTTAACTACTAGAAACATTTTTAGCTCTCTAGACTGCCAAATTTTTAAAATTAAAATATTCACTATTGGCAGGAGTACAGATAAATGTATACACATGTACTCTGAATAGGAATAGGTAGTAACTTTCCGGATGACTTGTTCAGGAAGGAACATACACTTTCACCCAACAATTCCTATTGTGGAATTTTACCCTAAAGAAATTATAAATATGCACAAAATGTCTTTTTAAACTATCAGGAGGATGAGTAGAAGACGGAAAGAAAAAAGTCTAAGAGGAGGGAAAAAAGGAAGGGAAGAGAAAGAGGTCATGTAATGATAATGAAAAGGAAATGGTTAAATAAGCTGCAATAATTTTTTTGAATATTTTAATTAATATTTATTGACATGGAAAAGTACTCATGACAAGTTTCCTAAGCTGATTTGGAAACGACTTTCCCTCTGCCTGCTTCCAGCTGTGACCGAATCAGAGACACAACCGAACACTGCAGAATACACCTTCTTTTCAAATCCACTCGGAACATTCACCATAACAAGACCATGTGCTGGGAAATACTACCTTCAATAAATTTCAAAAGAGTGAAATCTTAAATAGTGTAGGGTCCAAGGGAAGTATCTCCCCATCCCCTTTTGTGGGTTCACTGAAAAATTAACTCACAACATGGCAATTAGTAAGAAAAAAGGCATAGAAATGTATTAACATGTACACAGGAAGAAACACAGAATGATGATTACCCAGCATCCTCATGGAGCCCAAATACTTATATATCATTATTTCAGAGCGGAGGGAAAAAGTAAGTCATTCCATCGAGGGGCAATAAATGATTGCTAGGGAGAATGAATAGACGTAGATGAGAATTAATTTGTAAACGGTTCTCTTGGAAACTGAGGGACCCTGAGATATGGACAGTGTTTTGTGAATGGGTCTATTCTCATATGATAGACTTTCTTTTCTGCAATAAATAATGTGATAACTGGGAGGGAAGAAAAACAATTGTTCTTCTTGGTGGATCCATTTGGTCTTTATGTACATGGGGAAAAGTCTTTGGCAGCATCTGTTGATACCTTAGGGCCTTTCATTCAAAATATTCGTTATACCAGAAAGCCATATTTTGGGGTGAAGTTGCAGGCGCTTCTTCAAGAGTATATTCTCTGACCAAAATAGAATTAAATGAAAAATCAGTAAGTAATCTAGAAAATTCTAATATGATTAGAAATTAAATAATATAACTTACAAGTAGCACACAGAGGCACAAGAAATAAGAGGAATTGGCCGGGCATGGTGGCTCATGCCTGTAATCCCAGCACTTTGGGAGGCTGAGGTGGGTGGGTCATCTAAGGTCAGGAGTTCGAGACCAGCCTGGCCAACGTGGTGAAACCTTGTCTCTACTAAAAATACAAAATTAGCCCAGTGTGGTGGCACATGCCTGTAATCTCAGCTACTTGTGAGGCTGGGGCAGAGAGAATTACTTGAACCCAGGAGGCAGGGGTTGCAGTGACTGCGCCATTGTACTCCAGACTGGACGACAAGAGTGAAACAAAAAAAGAAAGAAACAAAGAAAAAGAAAGAGAGAAAGAGAGAGAGAGAGAAAGAGACAGAGGGAGAGAGAGGAGAGAGAGAGGGAGAGAGAGAGAGAGACAGAGAAAGACAGAGAGAGAGAGAGGCAGGGAGGGAGAGAGGAGAGAAAGAGAGAGAGGGAGAGACGGAGGGAGGGAAAAGAAAAGACAAGAAAGGAAAGAGGAAAGAGAGAAAGAGAAACGGAAAGGGAAAGAAAAGAAAAAGAGGGGGAAAAATTATAAAATGCAACAAACTGAACAATGAAATATCATGAGATGCACAATGTTGTACAATGCAGAGAGAGAAATTTACAGCTTTAAATGCCTGTACCGGAAAGAGAAGAAGGGCTTAAAATCAATTATTTAAGTTTCTACTTTAAGAAGTTAAAAAAGTAGACCAAACCAAAAATAAGTAGAAGGAAAGAAATAATAAAGAACAGAAATTCTAAAAAGAAAATAGCAGAGCAAATTTTAAAATTCAAACTTTCATTCTTGAAGTTATTGTACTGTAACAATTGAGATCCCCTAGCAAGAATAGCTTTTAAAAAATAAAATTTAAAAAATACGGATTACAATATCAGAAATGAAAATGAGGATATCACAAGCCCTAGTGACAGACAGTAATGGGACATTAAGAACAAATGTATGCCAATAAATTCAACAACTTAAATGAAATGGAAAAATTCCTTGAAAAGCACAACTTACAAAAACTGACTCAAAAACAAAAGTAAATAATTTGAATAACTCTGTAGGTATTAAAGAAATTGAATCTGTAATTAAAAAAAAAAAAAAAAAAAAAGCTTCTCCTGCAT
>NW_022436953.1:15059427-15258954 GCF_009761245.1 Sapajus apella
TAGGAATGAACTCCTTGCCTAAAGCCTGTAGCCATGAAGGGTTAGTCCTTTTCTTGAAAGAATTATTAGAAATAACTCACCCACTGGGCTAGGAAGGAATATGACACCCTGTAGCAAACCTGAGGCCTCAATTGCTAATATTTTTTCTCAGGAACCTCCTGCTCTTACTCTTTCCCTGGCTATTTACTTATTGCTATTTTAAACAAAGACAGACAAGTATTAAAAGGAAACATCCAAAATTCCTGTCATCTGCCCCCACCAAAAAGAAAACCTACTAAAAGTGTTTCAGAGATTTGGAGGAAGCTACTGTGAATTCACCAAGGAACAATTAGAACTCTTTTGATTCCATATCACAATGCTTATTCCAGGCATGAGAAGTAAGAATTATATTTCTAAGAGCACTGATCAATCCATCTTATCCACCAAAACCTAAAACTAACCAATTTCTTTTTTTCACTCTCTCCTCTCTTTCTTTCTCATCTGGAGAAGCAAACAGGTATGACCTTCAGAAGACGGGAAAGAGAGACCAAGAAGGGAACGACAGTTTGAAGTGGTTCTCAAAAAGGGCAGAGACCCATGGCCAACCAGCAGTTTCCTAGATAGGGAAAAAATGCGAGACGCCTTTGGATGATTGATTTTAAATGCCAAGTCTTAAAAGCAAGAGCAAGGACAGATTTGCTGTAGTGAGGATCCCATCAAAGGCATATGGTCATAATAGGGTCACCTGGCTGAATTACACTGATGACCAAGTAAACTAAGATCCGTGACTGTCCCCTTTTTCTGGCTACCATGTAAGTTCTTCAGAATTGCCACTGCCCAGATGAATTGAGAACAAACTTCCTAAAACACAACAGAGACAACAAATTGGAAGCCTCTAGCGAATGGGAGCTCATAACTAGGCTTTATTTTATTAAGAAAAATAAAGTACTGATCCTTAAATTCAAGTGTTTTGGGGGGGATCATACTCATTACATAGACAAATGATTCATGTACTCCACATGGAAAAGCAGATGTCAGTGATATTTCCTCTTTCTCTTATTCCCCTCTAAAACAAACCTATAAACATTGCAAAAAAAAGGCTCGAGCATCTAAGTCCCTGTGGAGTGTCAACTTTTGAGGGAACAGTATTCAGGTTATCGAGACAATTTCCCTGTGATTCAGTGGGTTCCTGCTAGCTTTTGCTTCATGTCTACCAAGGGAAATCATTCCAAAACTTCCTCAAAGGAGCTGAGAAAAGAGAGAAGGGGCTGAATCTCAATCTAGACAGAGCTCAAATTTGAAGTTCCTCTCCTGAGATTAAAGTCTAGACTGGGAAACAGACAAAAGTGAGTCTCGTTTGGAAAAGGATCTCCTAACACAACCAGGGAAGGGGGTCTCTTCCTGTCCCTTAAGTATTTTGACACATGAGGGCTGTGACTACAGAAGCCAGGAATGGTGGAAAAACAAAGCAATTATCTAAATGACTCAAGCCAACAACTCAAATCAAATTAAGGAATGAAAGCCATAGCCACCATTTTTCATTGACAATCAAAATATGTCAAGTGACTGTAAGCCTTCTAGTTATGATTTTAAAATAATTGCCCTAATTCTTTACTCTGTGTTCATATGCATAACCTGAGAAGCCTCAGCTATACAACATCCTCCTACAAATGAGCTCCCTAAAGATGGCGAAATAATTTATGTTGGCTGCCTCCTCCTCACCAAACATTCAGAAAGCACAGGAAATTGAGATTTTATTCCCCCTAACAGCAGTGTTTGAGTAACGTGGGTTTAAACAAATTGATCTTCTATAAGCAGAGTTTGATCTCATCCCTTTAATTAGAAACCTTCCTCCTCTCCATTATCTAATAAATCCTGCCTCTACTCCTCCATCAGCCATCCAAGTCCCACCTTTTGTACCCGTTTTCTAATCTCTGTCCAAAATGTTTTCCAGGCTTCAACTAAGCCAGCCCACTTCCAACTTACCACACTTTGTCTGTGCTATTCTAGCTTCTAAAGTCCCCTTCCCACCCTAGTTGTGCACTCCTCACGCTAGCCAAAAAGAACTTCTCCCTTCTTGGATCCCCTAAAACATTTTCTTTCATGTTCTTGGTATTCGTCAGTTTTCCTTTGTCTTAGTGGATAATAACTTCTTGAGCTGTGTTTTATCCCCTTTACTAGTGTCTCGATCCATTTTGTGCTGCTGTAACAGAATAGCTGAGACTGAGTAACTTGTAATGAACAGAAATTTATTGGCTCATGGTTCTCAAGGCTGGGAAGTCCAAGATCAATGTACTGGCACCTGCTAAGGGCCTTTGTGCTGTGAAATCTCATGGTTAAGGAGCAAAGAAAGGGTGAGAGAGAGAAGGGGGCCACACTCACCCTTTTATAAGGAATTCACTCCATTCATGAGGGCAGGCCCCTCCTGGCCCAATCACCTCTCTTTGAGCTTCACCTCCTGACATTGTTGGATTACAGATTATGTTTCCAATACATGCTTTTTGAAGGACACATTCAAATCATAGCAACTAGCTTTTGCACCCCTTGGGGGCTTTCCTCATAATTCTGAAATTATTAAAATGTCAAACATGCTGCTTTTTTGTGGATATATGCTCTCAGGAGAGCTGCCATCTTTTTAAAATTATAGACTATACCACTATGTGAAACCCATGGGAATTCATGAGATCCGGATTATTTGGTGCTAACATTGAGTAACATTGAGTGGTGGTGACAAACAGAAGTTCTATTTGGATCCTGCCAGTGAATTGGCACATCTCACGTGGCCTAAAGAAACCAAGATTTCCACTTTGGGTCAAAAACCTTACATGTCTTCCCTTGCACTTATCAGGTTTGGAAACTGTGGGCTACCTTGTCTCTTCAGAAGGAGGTTCAATATAATCTCAAATCAAATAGAATCCACATGAGTCAATATCCACCTCTGTTGCCACCTTACCCCGAGTATTTATTTTTCCTATTCTGTTTCTTTTTCCCTCTTCAGTCTAGTCCTCCAGGTATCACTCTTAAGGAGTCATGATAAACATGCAATTGTCTCCTAATTCTCTTTTTAGATTCAAAAGCTGCTCAGCGATCCCAGGAACCAGAGTTCTTACAGTTGATTTTTCCCTCCCCTTCTCTCCTGCAGTGGTCCCCATCTCCCTATGTGATGCAGAACTGAGGCTGAATCATTTTGCTGGTTTCCATTTGGCAATCATCCTGTATTTCCCCAATGGTTTATTAAGCACGTCTATAGCCTCAAGGAACTCTCCTTATTCATCTGCAAGAAGTCCATTACTGAAAGATACTGAAGATATAGAATAATTTATAGATACTACCAATCAGAATAACATCTGCTTTACGAATTATGAGTTCTGACACTTAATGTCTTTGGCTTGATCTGGCTAATTCTGCTAGTGAACTTAGCTTACCCCTGACCCAGCATGAGGAGCTAGATAGCAATATGAAGACAGCTTTTGGAAAATTCCACCTTGAGAAAATAAACTTCCGATTTGAAATCAACAAATATTTTCCCTTACTAATCTACCAGAGATGGTGCTGGTAGATTGGTGAGGGAAAACAAGAAGCCAATCATTGCCTTTTCAGCTGTGTAATAAAAACAGAAAGGCAAACATCTGCATTTAACTTCTCCAAGCTTGTTGCTAATGATCTGTTTTTTAAGAATTCTTTTTCTGGGACTCGGTTCTCAAAATTGAAAACTCTGGTGTATGCCACTATATTTACCTAGATACTTCTTTAGAAAAGCTGCTTCCTTTGATCTGGCTCGACTTACAAAACTAAGCATTTTCATACACTCTGGTGGAATTGTAAGTTAATACAATTAGGAAAGCAATTTGGCTAACCTTTAAAAATTGCTCCCTATCTCTACAAAAAGTGGAAAAATAAATTAGCCGGGTGTGGTGGCATATGCCTGCAGTCCAAGCTATCAGGCAGCTGAGGTGGGAGGATCACTTGAGCCCAGGGGGTCAAAGACGCAGTGAGCTGTGATCGTTCCACTGCACTCCAGCCAGGGCAACAGAGACCTTGTCTCAAGGAAAAAAAAGTAGTTTTCATCCCATTTTGCCCTTTGATCCAGAGCCTGAAACTCTAGGCGTATATTAAAAACAAAAAAAACAAAGATATATAGGTAAAGATTTATTTTCAAAGTTATTTAGATTTTACTACTTAAAATAGCGAAAAAAAAAAAGCCCCCAAATGAAGACTTATTAAGAAAGTATATGATCCCTAAATGGAATAATCTGCATTAAGTCAAAGATTGTCAAGGACTTTTTAATGGGATATGGAAATGCTTATGGTATAATGCTAAAAAACTTAAAACCTTGAAGCTTAAATATTTTCAATCACCTATATCAAAAAAGGCATAAAATATTTTAAAATGTTAAACTATATTAAATAAAATATATAGGAGGGCACTGATTTGAATTGAGCTTCTGCTCTAGACCTCAACGGACCAAACCTAAATGGAGTCACTCATGCTAAAATCTCATATCACCAAATCAAAAGTAAATTGTGTATCTGATATTCTAAAAAATCAGGAAACAAAGGTACTAGCCAAATTCCTAAATAGGCCAGTCTTAGCCAGAATGATAAGGAAGTCCCTTCCATTTTAACACAAATAAAGTAACTGAAGTAACCTCACCTTAATCTACTTTTTGTATTATGCTGATGTTTCTTTGCTCCTGTTCAAGCTACCTTATAAAAGGCAACTGTTCTGTCATGCCCACTATAGCACCCCTGTATTTTTAGATGAGATGCTACCCAAATTATGAACTGCAAATAAAAGCTAATTAGATCATTTAACTAAATTTGTTGAAATTTTATCTTCTGACAAGTACAACCACAGTTGCTACTAGGCTGTGAGATTACAGATAATTTTTTTTCTGCTTCTTTACTCATTTCAATGTTTTCGATAATTTTGAAAATGAGTGTGTATAATTATGTCAATTCAGTTTAAAAAAATAAATCACTAAGAGGAGAAGGAATTTACAAAGGCACAGACCAAAGTTATGTCTCTTCAGAGCTCACAGGAAATACGTGAATTGCAAAGAAAGTCTCCTTTAAGGGAACAGCAGGATGGGGCATTACCCCATGAGAGATGGACAAGGAAGAGACGACAAATGGAAACAAGGGCAAAACCCTTTGCTGAACTTGCCTTAGGGTAAGGCACCAATCCAGTTGTTTATGCATCCTTTGTAACTGCTGTCTAAACCACTTGTCTTCACCTAGAAAAGACATATTTTTCCTTACAGTGTGGTGTCACTAAGGGCATAACTTGAATTTTAGGAGTAAACTATTTTAAATATTTCCTAGAAAGTTTCCTCCTAAAAATATCGCCCATCAGCCTCCAGAGGCATGATCAATAAACTGTTTATTTTAAATGATGGTAAGAGGATAACAACGACATAAAGGCAAAGCTTAGTTTAACAGTACTTTGCTAAGATCACCATTGATTCGTTTTTGGATGGTAATGCCAGAGTAACATCAGAGATGGTCTAATCCAACTTTCTCATTTTATAGGTATAAAACCAAGACCCAGAGATATGAGAAAACTTTGCATTTGACTTGGCAACTGAAACTCTAGTCTTTGTCTACAGGCTTAAAATCTCTTTCCATAATGTTATACCATCCCTACCATTCTAGAGGAATGACTCATTAATCACACAGAGAGGTTAAGTTCAGCTACTGCTTTATACAGTGAAATAGTCAATTCCTTCTCCCACCACTTAGCAAAACTCTGGAGGCTCTGCTTTACTAATCCATATTCTGTTCTTTACTTAGAAAACAAATCTATTATTAGAAAGTAAGTTTATTGTTTGCCAAGCAGAATTAAATATCCATCACAGTTATCTTTAAAAAAATGAGCTTATATCTATACATTCAAATCATTTTGGTTGTTTGAACAGAGCATGTTTTTACATTTAGCATATTCTGATGGCCACTTGTAATGGCAATAGCTAACACAGTGAAGAAAACTGACCCTTGCTGACTCCATTCTAAATGCTTTAGAAGGATTATCTCATTTAGTTATGCCAATAGCCCACTAGACAGATACTATCATAGGAAAAATAGGGAAAGTGAATGAATTCATGGAAAACACCCAGGTGGACCTGGGATCCTAATCCAGGTATGTTGTGGGTGGTTGGCCCGTGTACTGCAGAATGTTGGGCATCATTCCTGGCCTTTACACACAAGATGCTAAGTAGCACCTTCACACCAATTATGACACTGAAAACCATCTCCGGCATCTTGGGGATCAAAATTATCCAGATTGAAAACTTTTGCAATAGGCAAGTAGCCTATTCTGACATTTTTTTTTTCTCTGCAGAATGTCACTAAGCCAATCAAGTCAAAGATTTGCTTTTGTATATAATAAAGGAAAACACAACATCCCTAGAAAGCAATATGTTATAGACAGACAATGCCACATGATGGAAATGGCATTAGAGTTGCCATTGAAAGGTGTGTTCTTAAGGCCAAGTTCTATTACCTAATGACTCTATGACCTTGAACAAATCACTTCTTTGAGCATCAGTTTTCATCTTCCAAACAGGTGTTTCTTAACTAGAAAGAACTTCTGCAATTCAAATCATGGAGGTTTAAGAGCACAAGGTTTGAAGACTTAGATTTGAATCTTGCTTCAGGCTCTTTCTGTCCCTTACTTCAGACAAGTTTCTTTACATCTCCTCACCTCCTTATTTGCATCTGTGTGCTGGAGAGACTGACACCTCTGCTATGGGATCTCTTTATCTTCCTTCTCCAACTGCCCACCGAATATCTCCACCTCAGGTCTAGGGTACTTCAAACTCATTTGTGGTTACCTAAAGATCCTTCTCTCATTCAGATACTTTTTAAGTAGTCCTTGACCCAGCTCGCTCACTCTTCCTTAGATCCTAATTCCAATTAATTGTAATGTGTTGTCTACTCTACTGTCAATTAGTTCTCTATGTTGTGGTCCTATGACAATGGAAACCTTGGCTCTCAATTGTTATTGAGATGAAAACCACACTCCTTATAATGACCTATAAAATGTATACATTATATACATGTAAAATGTATGCTCTACACATTTATTAATACAAACATCCAGCCCCAAACTTGTTTTCCAGCTTCCTGTACCATGGCTCCCTTACCTCTCCCCCTCAATTTTTACTCAGCCACACTGAATTTCCCTTTGCTTTCAAACC
Source organism: Sapajus apella (assembly GCF_009761245.1). Lineage (NCBI taxonomy): Eukaryota > Metazoa > Chordata > Mammalia > Primates > Cebidae > Sapajus > Sapajus apella. The sequence continues at coordinate 15,066,606 of NW_022436953.1, forward strand.
TCATTAAGCTTTTCATACTTCTCTAGCTTTTAACAATCTATTTCCTGCCTGAAATGCTACCCTCTTCTTCACCCTACTAGCTCCCATCTACCTTTTAAGGTTCAGTTTATACATTACTCCTCCAAGAAAGTGACCTTAAACCATCCCAGTCAGATTTCTTCATTCTTCCATATTGTTTGAGCATTTTCCCACAGTTTTTGGGGTATCTTTAGAATAGCTTTCATCACAATATTTTGCCACCCTTTAATTCCACTTTAATCTCCCTTGCTTCATCGTTTCATTGTATTTGTAAAGATCACTGCAATGTAAAGTTTTAGTTGCCTTCCTAGAATCCATTTCCCCATTTTGAAAAGCACCATGATTTTCTTTTAGACATCCATCTCTTCTGAACACAGCTTCAGGGAAAGCTAACTCCAACTGTATTTATGCTGGAGGTATGAAAGGTAAAAAGATAATAAAATTCTTCATGACACAGATTAGTTGGGTAATCTAGGCCCAAGATGACTAGAACAGAACACTCCCTGGTTATAGACATAATGGCAAGAATGTTTGCTGGGAAAGGTATTTCCTCACCCTTGAGAGAAATTCCAGAAGAAATGTGTTCACTCTTCCTCTGGATGTTGCCATATATGCACATATGGCCTTACACGGTCATCTTCTTACCACCTTGAGGTATGAACTGTGATACGAAGTGGGGCAGAGTTGAGAACATTGTAGAGAAACAGACCTTGATCCCTGGTTAAACAATTCTTGACCTCTAGCCTGCCTTGGGACTTTTTAGTTATATAAGCAAAAAAAATCATCTGTACTGTTTCAGCCCATATGGGTTAAGTTTCTGTTACTCCGGGCCAAATGCATCCTACAACTCTAACATATCTCAACCACAGCACTGGGTTTCACATGTGTCTCATGGCTAGTACCTAAAACATGCTCCAATAAATGGCTAAATCAGTGGTTGCTATTCCATAATTTAAGTCATTTAAATCTCAAACCGGATCTTATGGGTTTTTTATTGCAATGTTAGTTTACTGTTATTAACGAATGACTACAAACTGGTTGGATTAAAAATACACATTTATTTTCTTACTGTTCTAGAGATCAGAAGTCTGAAATCAGTTTAACTGGGCTAAAGTCAAGTTGTCGACAAGATTGATTCCTGCTGGACATTTGAGGGAAGAATCTGTTTCCTTGCCTTTTCTGGCTTCTGGAGGCTGCCTCCACTCCTTGGCTTACAACTCCTCTATCGAATCACTTCATCTCTTGTTTCTGTTGTCACATCTCCTACCTCCCTTTCTGTAGTCAAATCCTCCTCTGATTCTCGAATAAAGACACTCATGATTACATTTAGAACCTGCCCAGATAATCGGATAATCACCCCTTCTCAAGATGCTTAATTTCATCACATCCGCCAAGTCCCCTTTGCCATGTAAGTCAGGATTCACAGGTTCCCAAGACTAGGGCCTGAATTTCATTAGAGGTCACTAGTTAGCCTACCACTATTGCCTAACTTAAATCATAAAATTAATGAAAATCAGGTGTCTTAAGAGCTTAAAAATATCTGATAGATAACTTCTAATATCTTTATTTTAAAGATGTAGAGGCCAAGACCCAATGAGGTGACTTATTCAAGGTCACATAAAGATAACTAGAAATAAGACCTTCTGAGTCTAAGACACGTACCCTTGTAAGTCTGCCTTGTTCTATTGCAATTTAATGTGTAACCTGTAATATATGTTATAAAAATTTATTGTTTAAACCTAAGAAGGTTATAGAAACTTGCCAAAATAAGCCAAAAAAAAATCTCAAATCCCAATAGTTTAAATTATTCCTAACCTCTCCAGAAGTCTGACTCAGACTAGCTTCTAGATTGCTTTGTATTTTTATACTGATAATTTCTCCAGTAATGTTGAATACATTTTCTAGTTTTCACCAACTCAGTCAGTAACAGCCTGAGAATCCCATTACACAACATACTGAATAGGGCCAAAGTAATTTCATCATCCTATATTCTTCCTGTTTTGTTTATTTCCGCTTGAATGTCCATGGGGCATAATGATGTTCCCCATTGCAGTAAATCTGTTTTCAATGGACTGAGCCACTCTAGATCCTTTAGCTACTTCAGAGTACCCCATCTTTTCAAACATACTGATCTACCACCATTGCACGTCTTTTGAAAAATTTTGTTTAGAATGCCTGGTAAACAGGGCTGTGATTTTCTCCATAATTACACCATTAGACTTCATTTTCTACAAATATATCGTCTTGTAGCAAATCATTTGTGCCATATTTAAACTTGAGTCAGCATCAAGGTATGTGATGGGTGATATTTTTCATCTCAAAAATGAATGAGCTGTTTTCCCCAATTATGTTCTGAGCTTGTTACATGCTGTTTTAAACTAGTATCATCACACAGTCTCTCTTAGTAATTACTGGCTAGTCAAAATGCATAGTTCATTGAATTATTTGAAAACAAATCAATATTAGCTAGGCAAATGTTATTATTCTGACAAGTCAATTTTTCCTTATATTAAACAACTTCCGAAAGTATTCTATGACATGGAAAACTTTTCTCATCTTGATTAATCATCCCCGATAGACCTCTAAAACAATTTGCATGGAAAATTTTCAGCAAAAATTTCATGACAGATGCCAAATTCACCTTTTTTTCTTCCTACAGATATGGAGGCAGCAAAAATGGTAATAAAAATAGATAATTTCTTAAAAACCTAGTGCCTACTATGACCACTGTAGGGGTAATCAAACTCATCATTACATTTAATCCTCACAATATTCCTGTAGAGTGAATGTCATTTCCATCTGATGGAAGAGACAACTCAGGCTTCTTAGACTTATGGAGCTAGCCCACCGGTAATGGTCCCAGTTACCTACTTATCTATAATCAGTAATCTCTAAGCCTAGTGGTTTAAGACAACCATTTTTCACTTTTCACAGTTCCATGGGTTGGCTGGCTGGTTTTTCTGCTGCAACTCCAGGTACCCGAACATGGATAAATGCTGCTGAAGGAGGGCTCAGCTGAGACAGCTGAGATGGCTGGGTGGCTCTCTCCTTAGGGTCTTTCAACCTCAAAGAAGCAAGCTCAGGTTGCACTTCTTCACAGGGTACAGGCAGGACAAGCCCCAATATACAACTGCTCATCAATGTCTGAGTCACATTTGCCAGTGTCTCATTGGCCTAAGCAAAATTCAATGCGTAGTGGAAGATGCACCAGTGTGAGGATTCTAGGAGCTGTGATTCATCAAGTGCATTTGCTGAACAAGGAACCACAAGTGCAAGCTAGCAACAGAAAGAACTAACATTCTGGACCCCTTTCCAGATGTATGGAAATATAAAAGTGATCCATTAAATGATAATCTCAGTGTTAAAACGAACAATATTAGGCTCTTAATTTTGGAATGAAGCTTTCTCTTTGATGATTTTCAGAGCAGAGGTAAATATGAGGGAAATTTGAATTTATAATTTTACTGCTCTATGGTTTCAGCCGAACATTTTCTTCTATTAGGTACACTTCCCAGCAAAAATCATCAAGTTCTGCGAAACTTGTGCTTGTCTTTCTCTCATAGGGGAGCTTTGAGTCTGTATCTCCAACTGGCCATCCACATTAATATGTCCTGAATAGCTCAGTGACTAAGTTAGGGCTGTTTTGTATTAAATTAGCCTCTCAGCTACTCCTAACCAGGCCTCAATCTCTTCTGAAACTCACAAAACCATAATGCATCACCTTCCTTCAAGTCCCATTAGATACTAACTTGGGAGAGGTAAACAACATTTTGTTTAATCTTGACTTTCCCTGCAGAACTACTTAAGTATGCCAAACCCAGTCTACTTACCCTTGGCTGCTGCAAAGTCAGGTCAAGGAGAAGCCATGTGCTCTATATTTGAGCTTAGCAGTTTCAAGAGAAATAATAGCATTCACCTGGGAAAGCAGGACACCTCAGTGAGCCCTTGACTAGGGAGGCGAGAAGGGAAAAGCATGGAGAAGACACCTGGAATGACTTCATCATGGTATCCTGCAGCTAGAAGAAACCTAAGAGATCATCTAGTCTAAATATGCTAAATAAATTTAATTTCAAGTACCACTTTCTTTTTGCTCTAAAACTGTGTTGTGAAGATTTTTTTTTTTTTTTTTTTGAGACAGAGTTTCGCTCTTGTTACCCAGGCTGGAGTGCAATGGTGCGATCTCGGCTCACTGCAACCTCTGCCTCCTGGGCTCAGGCAATTCTCCTGCCTCAGCCTCCTGAGTAGCTGGGATTACAGGCACGCGCCACCATGTCCAGCTAATTTTTTGTAGTTTTAGGAGAGACGGGGTTTCACCGTGTTGACCAGGATGGTCTCGATTTCTTGACCTCGTGATCCACCCGCCTCGGCCTCCCAAAGTGCTGGGATTACAGGCGTGAGCCACTGCGCCCGGCCCGAAGATTTTAAGAAGTAGATACCCAGGATCGATTTGCAATATGTAGACACAAAACTGGAGATTCATGTCTATGTGCTAAGCATTCACCATCTCTAATTAATCTAATTCTCTAATCTTATAGAGAAGAAAATATATATAAGAAGTGGCTGGTTTAAGTAAGTACTCAAAGTCAGTAAGTGACATAGGTGGAAAAATGGCAGATAACTCACTTGGTTTCCCAATTTGGAACCCGTTCTGTACCATATGACAGCTGTATTACATAGCAGCAATGACGATTTTGGCTTCCTCTCCTAGCCAGTATTCTCCAAAATTTCTCTGTATGAGATTGTTGTGGTTTTTCACATAGTGTTCATGAGAGGGTTTTTCAGCATCTTACTTTCCCTTTCTCAAGGCAATTGTAAAATTGCTCAGCCCTTCCACTTCCCTCTTAGACCCAGCCCACCATCAGCAGAAGGTGACTCTGAGCAAAGCTACATTCCAGAGAAAAGAACACAGTCCTGTTCACTGACAGCTGATGGGAACAGCCAGGGATCATCTTTGTCACCACAATGATCTTTTGTTAAGGCACATTTGCTGTGATTAGGTTAAGCTTTGGAGTCTTTTATGAATATTCTTTATTACCTTGTATCTGAGTTGAAAGTGCTTTTAAGGTATATGCTAGAATCATGGCAGCAAATGCTTCTGGAGGGGAATTTGGAAGGGAAGGAGGAATAAGTGGTGGAAACATCAAGCTGATACATAATCATTCCCTTCCCTCTCTTCCTCACCCCCAACATTTTAACCTGTATTAAATGTACATGCTATGTTAGAATTAGCCATCATTTTCCTCTGCTGTTCTTTTTTTTTTAATTAGTTCACATGAAAGGTAAAATAACACTTAAAGAAAACATTTAGATAGTATTAAAAGCAATGCTGACAAAGGTGACAATGATCAAAACTATGGAACATATTGAGAAGGGTGTCAGCATGGGGATGCATCAGTAGGGAGGAGGCATGATTTTCAATGTGAAGAGAAATTCGTGCAGTATGATCTGTCCTTGACTTGCCCACACACAATTCCATCTCTTACCTTCCCTTTTCCTTGCTCACTCCACTCCAGACACACCCACCTCTGTACCATTCCTGCAGCAAATGAAGACCACTTCTAGGAAATATTGCCCCTTATGTCTGGGGCACTTTTTCCCCAGACAGCAACATGACTCATTCCCTCCCCTCCTTCAGTTCTCAGTTCAAATGTTACTTCAACAATGAGGCCTTCTCCAATCTCCCTTTGTAAACAAGAACCCTCCCTGCCCTCCCTGCCGGCTAACATCCAGCAGTCTCCACTCTCCACATCTTCACTTCATTTAAACTTCTCTTCTTTTTAAAACTTACCACTATTTATTTATTGAGACAGGGTCCCATTTTGTTTCACAGGTTGAAGTGCAGTGGTGTGGCCATGGCTCACTGCAGCCTCAACCTCCTGGGCTCAAGCTATCCCCCCACCTCAGCTGCCCAAGTAGCTGGAACTACAGGTGAACACCAGGCCTAGCTAATCTTTCAATATTTTGTAGAGATGGGCTTTCATTCAGTTGCCCAGGATTTTATCATTTGATATATTACATATCTGCTTGCTTATTTTTATAAATAATCTGTTTCCTGCTACTAAACAGTAAGCTCCAAGGGCTCAGAGATCTTTTTTTTTTTTTTTTTTTTTTTTGAGACAGAGTCTTGCTCTGTCACCCAGGCTGCAGTGCAGTGGCATGATCTCGGCTCATAGCAACCTTTGCCACCCGAGCTCAAGCGATTCCCCTGCCTCAGCCTTCTGAGTAGCTGGGACTACAGGTGCAGGCCACCATGCCCAGCTAATTTTTTTGTATTTTAGTGGAGATGGGGGTTCGCCATGTTGGCCAGGATGGGGCCCCTTCGTCTTTTGTGTTTATTGCTGTACCCTCCCAGTTGCACATAGGAGAAATTTAATGAGAAGACCAAGAAAAGTGGTGAATCTATAAGAGTATTATCAAATATCTAAAGTCTGATGTCAATTTAAGAGAGAGCTGGGAGTTTGTGTGATAAAGTCAAAGCCCAGGGAAAGATTCTGGATGAAACTTGTTCAAAGTTATAGGTGGTTCCACAAGTTTAAGGGCTTTTTGAAACTGCAGAACATCAAGGAGCAAGGATGGTGGCAAGTCCACACGTCACTGCTGCTAAGGAGTCGCCCTTCCCACTTCTGGAGGGCATCAGGTTACAGGAGACCCCCATCAATGTAAATGAAACTCTTCTATTTTGCAAAAAGAATAAATATCATAATATGTCTACCAGCAAGGAAGAGGAAATAATCCCTACTTTTCAAGTTCCAGAGGGCTGATTCAGACTCATGTTTGGAGGTGATGCCTCTGGAGATAACAAAGTCAGGCTCCTCTTTTTTAATTTAATTTAATTTTTTTTTTTTTTGAGACAGAGTCTCACTCTGTCACCAGGCGCCAGGCTGGAGTGCAGTGGCGCGACCTCGGCTCACTGCAACCTCTGCCTCCCGGGTTCAAGCAATTCTCCTGCCTCAGCCTCCCAAGTACGTGGGACTACAGGCGTGCACCACCACGCTCAGCTAATTTTTTTGTATTTTCAGTAGAGATGGGGTTTCACCATGTTGGCCAGGATGATCTTGATCTCTTGACCTCGTGATCCACCCGCCTTGGTCTCCCAAAGTGCTGGGATAACAGGCGTGAGCCACCGCGCCTGGCCTCAGACTCCTCTTAATCACTTTGAACATACAAGGAGGTTAATATGAATGAAACTTTTAGAAATTCAACGTGTTCAAAAACTGTAGAGCTTCTACAGTATAAAAGACTGTTAGAGATGAAAGGAAGCAATGGAGATCAGAGAATAATATAGAGTTGAAGAAACAAAAATAATAAATAACCAATATTTATCAAATACTGTGTGCAAGGCCCTAGAAAACATTATCTAATTTAATCTTCACAACAATTAGTATATTGAGTATACTAGAGCGTAGAGTTTTGCTCCCATTTTATGAATAAGGACATAGATTCACTGTGACTAAGAAAATAAGCCCAGTCACAACAGCTGGTAAAGGGCAGTGACAGAGTATTAACCTGGCAGTCTGTTTCCAAACAATGATCTAGTCCTAAGCTCCACAGAAAGAAGCTGTGCTTTCTTCAAGAGGCTCATCATTTATTCTTTGACACATTAACTGATGCATCCATTGATGCATTCATTCATTCAAGAAGTATTTACTTACCATGCATTTATCATCTCCCAAGCTGGGAGAGTAACGAGACAGAGATGGCCCTTACCTTCATGAAGGTTCTATTTGAAAGAAGAAAGACAGCCAAAACACTAAGAAAAACAAGGTACAACTTCAGATGATAAAAACTGCTAAGAAAAGTGTGTTATGTAGTTCAGTTTTCTCTCCACTTTATAATTTTTTTTTCTGTGTTCCTGAGAAAATAACCCATAAGAAGGCCCAGAAGAAAATGCCTATAGCCCCTGGCATTGAATTTTCAGTGCTTTCTACCCACCCCCACTTCCCTGCATTCTGCCCCTGAGCCAAGCACTGGCACATCACAGCTGCACAAGCTTACAAGGACCACAGGAGGCCACAGAGAAAGCCAAGTGGGAGACTGAACAAATCAGCCAGATAATTTGGGCAGAAATATGTCCTGCTGGAGTTTGAATATTTGGCTAAAGTACTTATTTTGACAAATGATTTTGGTAATTATTCAAGCCTTGGTTTTGTTTTGGAAATTTTCTGTTCTTGAGATAAGGACATGCACATCAGTTTCTTTTATGAGTGGAGCCATGGTACAGATACCGGAAATGGATTTCTGAGTGAGCCCCTAAACTTCTCATGCCTAGGATTAGTTATAATTAATTTATTCATTCATCCAGCAAATATCTTGTATCTACTATATACGGAAAACACTACGCTATGTACCAGCTAAAAACAGGAATTAACAGGACTCATTTGCAGGACAAATACAAATAACAAGGAATAATGAAGGAGGGAGGGGGAAAGGAAGAAGAGAGAAAGGAGGAGACAGAATGATTCAAACATCAGGACAGACAGTACATACACAAAGCAACAGAGGCAAGGTAAGGGAGGGATGGTATGTCAGGTAAGAATTAAGTTCGTTGCTTGAAAAGTGATGTTCTTTAAGCAAAATAAAGGTTTAAATATTTTTCATTAAATGAGAAGCCCAGAAGAAGGCAGCCTAGGGCTATGGTAATCCATAGAATTATCAGGGTCCCAGACAGAGTTCGGACTTTCTGCTCTGCCATCATTAAAGCATGTCCCTCTTCCTCATGCTAGCAAGATGGCTGCTCGAATTTGGGAGTTTACTGCATTATCCTCTCTCCTTTCATATGTAGAGAAAAGTGTATGTGCATGTGTGTGTGTGTGTATGTGCATGTGTATGTATAATATATATATTTAAAAAGTGAATAAAGGAAAAAAAATCCAGTTTCAGCTTCAACATATAAACACCTTGACAGTCATTACTCCTACCCTTATAATTGGAAATAGAAAAACAAAGTGAAAATTAACTATTTTTCTTTGACATATTAGAGCATTGGATTCACAGAGCAAATTGCCACCCTGATATCTGGTAAATCCAGAAAGTCTTAGCTCAGATCTATTTACCCAGAATGGAGGGAGGAGGGAAGGGTCATCAAATGGTAAAAACACATTTGAATGGTAATGTTATGGGATCCGTGGGGTTGCTACTTTTCTAGTCAGAAACCTCTGCGACCACTGGCACTTCCACCCAAGTTTTGCTTGGGCCTGCCGGACCCACTTGGCCTGGCAGGCTGTGCTCAGCTTGTACCACCAGTGGATTCCCACACCTCTGAAGAGACTGGAGTGGAGTGGCAAGGGGTATGTGAGCGAGTGAGTGTGGGGTCCAGTCACTGCACAGAGTCAGGCACACCAGCAGCCAGCAGCGGGGCAGGCAGCTCCAGGTGCTGCCACTCTGGGAGGCAGCAGCTGGACAGGGTGCACTGCAAGCAGGTTTCATGGCTGTCGTCTGGTAGTACAGTGGTGCCTGGAAGCTTGGAGACTCCAGGAACTTCAGGGCCCCAGAGGATAGTCACGGCCCTAGATCAAGGAGCTCCCAGTCTGGGCTCCTCAAAGTGCTACAGCTCTTCCTTCCTTTCTCCTTCTCTCTTCTCTCCTCCTTGTCACCCATAACCTGGCAAGCAAGAGGTACATGTTTCATCCCTTTTTGTATTGCAGCTTTTTTAGACCTGCCATTCAGTGGGTCCTGGGTTCTTGTCCTGTGTCCAGGAAGAATGAGGTATGCAAACAAGTGGAAGGTGACCCAGACCAAGAGGAATTTTACTGAGCAACAGAACAGCTCAGGGGAGATGCACAGTGGGCAGCTCCTCTTGACAACCATGGTGTTCTGACAAGTGTTCAGCTCTCAGCAGAGAGGGTAGCTCCTCTCTGGAGCTGGTCGTCCTGTCATCTCTTCAGCTCTTGGCAGACAGGGTAGCTCCTCTCTGCTAGGCAGGTCATCCCAACGAGTATTGAACTCTCAGCAGAGGGTGGTTCCTTTCTGCAGCTAGTCATCCCATCATCTCCCCATCCTCTCTCCATCCTCTGCTCAAATTTGGCTAAATCTGGGATTTTTATGAGCCTCAGAGGGGAGGAAGTGTATGCTGATAGGCCCGTGAGTGACCATGGGCAGGCCCAGGGAAAAGCACTGCAAGTTCCCCCTCTGATTTGTAGGACTGGCAGCCTAGCTGCCAGGCTTCAGGCCCTCCCAGCTTAAAGGTGGGGCTTCACTGGGAGCCAACCCCCTTCCACCCAGGAGCCTGTCTGCTATCTGCCACGGTTCATGGTGCCCAGGCTGTTTGTGCCAGGAACTCCCTGCAGTCCAGCATTGGGCTGTCCTCAGCAACCCCTCACCTCCCTTCCCATGCTCCTTGGTGCCCAATGTCTAGAGAGGGCCAAAGTGGCATGGGGCTGCATTTCCCAGAGCGTGTGCATACTTGTCCAGGCTGCAATAGCACCTGAGCTTGGCCCCATTCTTGCTCTAAGATTGGAAGGGTTCCTAGGAGTAGAAAAGGCCAGGCAGTGGGAGCAAATACCTCTGCGTCTGTGGAGGCAAGAGGGGCCTTCCCACGCCCCCAAGAGTGCATAGAGATGCCTGGATACAGATTTGCTTCTGCATTCAGTAGGGCAGGGATCCTGCCTGCTCCTGGCCCCCAAGAGCACAGGGAGGTCTGGGTCCACAGAAGTGAGTTGGGCAGCTGCAGCCACACCTGGGAGGGTGGGGCTGCTGCCTGCTCCTGACTTTCAGCTGTTTCATGGAGCATGACACCACCCCAGGACCAGCTCCGCCTTGGGGCCCTTCTCTGACCACTCCTCCATGCTTGATCCTGTGGCTCTCTACTGGCAGGTGACTTGGCCTGGCCCCATCACAGTGGCCTCCAGGGCAGAGGGCTCTGGGAACTGTTCACCTCCTCCTTATGCCCTCACCACAGCAGCAGCAGGTGAGAGCTGCAGTGTGGGGCCAGGATCCAGAGCAGCAGAGGCTCCAGGCCTGGGAACAGGTCCTGCCTGGCCACTCAAGGGTGGGGAGCAGCACAGTTGGCTGCCTCAGGGACAGAGGGTACAGGGGCCATGGGGCACAGTGGTCCCACTGTTGCCACTGCCACTCCCATGGCCATTCCTGCTGCCACTCCTGCCCCCATCCCCTACTTTGGCAGGTGCAAAGGCAGAGGCCACTCTGGATGGCCCACAGCTGCCATCAGTAACTTTGATAAATGGCTGAAGGCTGCATGAAGACTACCTTGAAAATGAAAAACTCTGAGGATCACAGTCTTAGGGAGAGGGATGCTTTTTGCTTGTTTGGCCTCCAGGAACCCCACAAGGTTCAACTGGTAAAGAGTCAAAAAGATTCCCTCATGACTCTGGTAGTGGGAAGGGCAAAAGTAATCACTGTGAAAAACACCCAGAGTGTGCTACACAGTGAGGTCTTCTCTACAAGTGAAGAGACTTTAGCATGTGGGAGAAGGGCATTTCTCAGACTCCAACCCCTTCCAACCTTCCTGACTCACTTTAGGGCAGGGAGAGGCTAGAATTACATTAGATTACAGAATGTTCCCCACCCACACTTTACCACCATATCAACACTCCGTTACTGTAACAGTGTATTATAGCTGAAGGAGATCAAGTCCCAGAGTCTAAGCAGGAGTTCTTCAGGAAACCCAGAGACAAAAGAGGATAGGACAACTAAAGAAACTGGAAGCATCTGGCATTCATGGCTACATCAAGTATTAAACGTATCCCAACTATGAGCCAGGTTAACATAAACCCTTATGCTAAATGCCTATTTACCTCAGTTCCTATTATCTGATACATAATTTTCAGCTTTCAACAAACAGTTATGAGGCATGCTAAAACACAAGAAAACACAATCTGAAGATACAAGGCAGGCACCAGAACCAAACTCAGACAAAATAGGTTTAGAATGCTCAGATAAAATATTTAAAATAACTGTGGCTCACGGGCATGTTAAATTCTCAGACTCCACAAACATGCAATTCATCCATGTAACCAAAAACCACTTGTACCCTTATAGCTGTTGAAATTAAAACAAAAAAAGATTTAAAATAACCATAATTAATAAACTAAGGGCTCTAATGAAAAAAGTATACAACACATGAGGACACATGGGTAATGTAAGCAGCTAGATAGAAACTTTAAGAAAGAATCAAAGGAAATACTAACAATCAAAAACACTTAATAGAAATAAAAAACAAAGAATGACTTTAATGGACTCACTAATTAACTGGACATGGCTGAGGAAAGAATCAATGGGCATGAAAATATGTCACTGGAAACTTTCCACACTGGAATGCAAAGATAAAAAATAATGGGAAAAATGGCATACTCTACAAAAATTGTGGAAGAATTTCAGAAGTTACAATACAGGCATAATTGCAATACCAAAAACAGGAGAAAGGAGAGAATAGAAGAAATATTTAATATCTGAAGTAACAGTGGCTGAGAATTTTCCAAAATTATTAACAGACATCAAACCACAGATCCAGGGAGCACAGATAACACCAAGCAGGATAAATGGAAAAAAATAAAAAACAACAAAACCCTACATGTACACAAATCATATTTGAACCGCAGAAAACCAAAGACAAAGAGAAAATCATGAAAGAACATAAAAGAGAAAAAAAATATTTTACCTATAGAGGAATAAAGACAAGAATGACAATAGACTTCTCATCAGAAATTATACAAAAAGAATTAAAATGGAAAAATAAATATTTCAAGAATTAAAAGAAAAAAATTCATCAAATTATCTTTTGAAAGTGAAGAAGAAAACAAGAACTTGAACTGAAGAAATTTACCACCAGCAGCCTTGCCCTAAAAGACAGGTTTTAAGAATTTCCTTAGGGAGAAAAAAAAAATAAGTCAGAAACCTAAATCTACATTAAAAATGAGGCATATTGGAAAAAGAATAAATGAGGGTAAAATAGATTATTTTTACTTTTTATTCTCAGTCAATCTAAAGCATAGCTATTATTTGAATTACTAACAGTAACAATATATTAGGTGACTATATATGCTATATGGATAAGTGAAATGAATGATGGAAATGTTATAAGGGATGGGGAAGGGGAGAAATTTTGAATATTTTGTAATATATTACCTGCATTACAAGTGAAGTGGGATAGTGTTATTTAAAGGTAGACTTAGCTTAGTTAAAAATATATATTGCAAACATTAGGAAACCACTAAAAAAATTTTGTCACAGAAAATAACAATTATACTAAGACAGGAGGCATAATGGGATTATTTGGGATTCTCAATAAAAAGGGAAGAGTCAGAGAAGTCAGAAAAAAAGGGAAGAAATGAAAGAAATAAATTCAATAAATAGAAAACAGATGCAAATATGATATAGAGTACTTCAGTTATTAATAATCACTTAAAATATGAATAGCATAAAGACAGCAATAAAAAGCAATAAATATTTTAAATGGATTTTAAACAATGAAAACTACATTGACCATCTCAATAGAGGCAGAAAAGGCTTTTGTTAAAATTCAGCCTCCCTGCATGTTAAAAACCCTCAACAAACTAGGCACTGAAGGAATATACCTCAAAATAATAAGAGTAGTCTATAAAAAATCCATAGCCAACATCACACTGAATAGGCAAAAGCAGGAAGCATTTTCCTTGAAGACTTGAACAAGACAAGGATGCCTTCTCTTTGCACTTCTATTGAAGATATTACTTGAAGTTCTAGCCAGAGTAATCAAGCAATAGTAAACACTAAGAGGTATCCAAATAGGAAGAAACGAAGTCAAACTATCCCTATTTGCAGATGATATGACTCTATGCCTAGAAAACCCCAGAGTCTCTCCCCAAAAGCTCCTAGATCTCATAAACAACTTCATCAAAATTCAGGATACATAAAATCAATGTACAAAAATTAGTTGCATTCTTAGAGGCCAACAGTACTCAAGTTGACAGCCAAATCAAGAATGCAGTCCCATTCACGATAGCCACAAAAAGAATAAAATAAATAGGAATACATCTAACCAGGAACATGAAAGATCTCTACAACAAGAATTACAAAACACTGCTCAAAGATATCAGAGATGACACAAACAAATGAAAAAACATTCCATGCTCATGTATAGGAAGAATCAATATTGTTAAAATGGCCAGATTAATGCTATTCCTATAAAACTACCAGTGATATTCTTCACAGAATTAGAAAAAAGCTATTTTACAATTTATGTGAAACCAAAAAGAGCCCTAATGGCCAAGGAAATCATAAGCAAAAAGAAAAAATTTGGAGGCACCACACTATCTGACTTCAAACTATACTACAAGGCTACAGTAACAAAAACAGCATGTTACTGGTACAAAAACAAACACATAGATCAATGGAACAGAATGGAGAAACCAGAAATAATGCTGCACACCTAAAGCCATCTGATCTTCGACAGAAGCAAGCAATGTGGAAAGGATTTCATATTCAATGATGCTGCTGGGATCACTGGCTAGTCATACGTTGAAGATTGAAACTGGACCCCCTCTTTACACCATATACAAAAATCAACTCGAGATGGATTAAAGACTTAAATGTAAAACCTGAAACTAAAAACCCTGGAGGAAAACTTAGGAAATACCATTCTGGACATAGGACCTAGCAAAGATTTCAAGACAAAGATGCCAAAAGCAATTACAACAAAAACAAAACTGACAAATTATGCCTAATTAAACTAAAGAACTGGACAGCATAAGACACTCAACAGAGTGAACAGGTAATTTACAAAATGAGAGACAATATTGCAAACTATGCATCTGACAAAAGTCTAATATCCAGAATCTGTAAGAAACTTAAACAAATTTATAAGCAAAAACAAACAACTGCATTAAAAAGTAGGAAAAGGATATGAACAGATACTTTTCAAAAGAAGACATACACACAGCCAACAAGCATACGAAAAAATACTCAATATCACAATCATTGGAGAAATGCAAATCAAAACCACAATGTCACACCAGTCAGAATGTTAGAATGGCTATTATTAAAAAGTCAGAAAATAGCAGATGCCGGCAAGGTTGTGGAGAAAAGGAAATGTTTATACATTGTGGGTAGGAATGTAAATTGATTCAGCCAATTTGGCTATTCCTCAGAGAACTCAGAATTACCATCCAACCCAGGAATTCCATTATTGGGGTATATACCCAAAGGAATATAAATCATTCTACCATAAATGTATGTTCATCACAGCACTATTCACAATAGCAAAGACATGGAATCAACCTAAATGCCCATCAATAGTAGACTGGATAAAGAAAATATGGTACTTATACACCATGGAGTGCTGCACATCCATAAAAAAAGAATGAGATATTGTTCTTTGCAGCAATATGGATGGAGCTGGAGGCTATTATCCTATGCAAACAAGAACAGAAAACCAAATACCACATGTTCTCACTTGTAAGTGGGAGCAAAGGATTGAGTACATATGAACACAAAGAAGGAAACAACAGATACCGGGGCCTACTTGAGAGTGATGGGCGGGAGGAAGATGAAGATTGAAAAATACCTATCCGGTATTATGCTTATTACCTGGGTGGTGAAATAATCTGTACACCACACCCTGTGACACACAATTTACCTATATAACTAATCTGCACATGTACCCTGAACCTAAAATAAAGGCTTATAAAATAAAATGTGAACAAAATAGATACAAATCCTGGCAAGACTAATCAACTAAAATATATAAGACAGAAAAAAAATTATTAAAAATAGTGGGTATAAAATATGGATAAAGAAATTTTTTTTAATAACTGGAAAACAGGCCACATACGGTGACTCATACCTGTACAGTAATCCTAGCACTTTGGGCGGCTGAGGCAGGCAGATCACTTGAGGTCGGATCACTTGAGGTTCAAGACCAGCCTGGAAAAGATACTGAAACCCCATCTCTACTAAAAACAAAAAAATACGCCATGTGGGTGGTGCTCACTTGTAGTCCCAGCTACTTGGGAGGCTGAGGCAAAAGAATCGCTTGAACCTGGGAGGTGGAGGTTGCAGTGAGCCAAGATTGTGCCACTGCAGTGTAGCCCACGCAACAGGGTGAGGCTCCTTCTCAAAAAAACTAAAAAAGGAAAATAAAATTATTTTAATTAAAAATAAAAATAAGACAATTATATACTATCTGCAGGAAAGTTACTTTAAACATAAAAATGTAGAGTGAAGGTAAAAGGATGAAGAAAAACTATGCTGACATCAATCAGAAGAAAGCTGGAACAGATATATTAATTTTATACAAAGCAGAACAAGAAAGTGTATTAGGGATTAAGATAAGTAATACATAATGATGTGTCAATTCTTCAAGAAGACATAATAAATGAAGCTAAAATTGATAGAACTGAGAGAAGACAAGACAAATCCATTAGAATAGGGGGAGATATCAATACTCCTTTTTTGGTATTTGATATTTCAAGAAGGAGTAAAATCAGTGAGGTATAGTTGTCCTGAAAAACACCATAATTAATTCAATTGATATCTAGGTAACACTCCATCCCACAACAGAATACACATTCTCCTCAAATTCCTATGGAACATTTACCAAGACAAACACATTCTGGGCCATAAAATATATCTTTACAAATTTACAGGAATAGAGATTATACAAAGTATGTTCTCAACACAATGGAACTAAACCAGAAATTAATTACATAAAATACCCAATTATTTGGATATTAAACAACATATTTCTACATAACACATAAAGAAGTCTTGAGAGAATTTAAAACAATAGTTTGAACTAAATGAAAATGAAAATATAACATATACATTTGTAAATTTGTAAAATTCAGTGAAAGCAATAAAGAGACATTTTATATCATTAAATACATATATTACAGAAGAAAGAAGATGGGGAATAAATCATCTAACCTTCCCCTTTAGGAAACTGAAAAAAACAAAAACAAAAACAAAAAACAAAAAACAAACAAACAAAAAAAAAACTTAAACATTAAGGCAAGCAAAAAAAGAAGAAAAAAGGAAAGAAATAATAAAAGCTAGAGCAGAAACCAGTGATATTTAAAACAGGAAATCAACAGAAAAATCAATGAAGCAAAAGCTGACTGTGGCGAGATCAATAAAAATGGTAGAATTTCAGTTACAAGAATCAAGAAAATAAAAGAGAAAATACAAATTACCAATAGCAGAAATACTAATACCATAAATATTAAAAGGGTAATAAAGGAATTCTATGTAAAACTATCTACAAATTAGAAAACTGAGACAAAATGAATCAATTCTTTGAAAGACACAAACTGCCAAAACCCACACAAGGAGATGTAATCTTATATCTCTATCTTATAAGCATATATGACAGGTTTATATCTGCTAAATAAATTAAATCAGTAATTAAAAATCCTCCTAAAGGAAACACTAGGCCCAGATAGTTTCACTGGGGAGTTTTACCAAATATTTAAGGAAGAAATTAAACAATCTCTTCCAGAAAATACAAGCAGAGGAAACACTTCCTAACTCACTGTAAAAAACCAACATTTCTCTGATACCAAAACCAGATAAAGACATTATAATAAAGACAACCTATAGATCAATACCTCTGATGAATATACATGCAAAAATCCTCAACAAAATATTAGCAAATAAAATGCAATAATGTATAGAAAGAATTATACATCATTGCCAAGTGGGATTTATTCTAGATATGCAAGGCTGATTCAACATTCTAAATCAATCAAATTAATCCATGATATCAACAAGTTTAAGAAGAAAAATCATATGAACATTTCAATTGATATAGAAAAGACATTTGATAAAATCCAACACCAATTCACAATAAAAATTTTCAGCAAAGAGAACTTCCTCAACTTGACAAAGAACATCTACAAAACCTGTACAAATAACATCATACTTGCTGGTGACAAAATAGATGTTTTTCTTTTAAGGTGTGAAATTTGTAAAGATTTCATTGGAAGACTCAATACTGCCAACATGTCATTCTTCCCGACTTGATCTTTAACACAATCACAAAAAACAAATTCAGCCCACATTCATTTAAGTGTCTGACAAACTAGACTCAAGGTTCAGGTAGAGTGGAGTGGGGTTACATCACTACAATGTGAATACTTTATGACTTAATATAAGACATCATATTCCTAAAACTTCTTTACTCATTCCACAATCAGACATACTCATAGTCCTATTTTTCCACAGACAGCAACCACATTTCCTTTTTTTTCTGAACGCCTCTTCTTGGTTTATCTATAACCTTCTAAAATCCTCTTAATTTCCTAATAAAGCAATTTGTCAATATCTTTGTTTTGCTCTCTCCATTTGGACCATGTCTTCTAAGCCTTAATCTTTCTAATCAAATAAACTTCTCAGCCTGGCGTCATCTATTTAAAAAAAGATTTGCCAAGGAATAAAATGTTTAAGTGTCTCAAATATAAATTAAAGGGTTTACTCAGCTGTTGTGGGTCAGGGAGTACCTGAATAACTTTGTGAATCAAAGCCCAGTTGGGATTTCATCAGATGAGAAGAAAAGAGGAAGTGTGCCCCTGTGGTCTGCCTTAGGTTGCAGTTTTATCTCCTCCAACTGCTCCATAACTTGTGATTAGATTGGTGGGGGGATTTCCCTAGTGTCGGGGCTTCTTGACTCAATTATTGGCCCAATCTTACCTGGAAGCTGTGAAAAAAAAATTGAGAATTATTTTGACAATTGCCTTGCTGTTTGTCAATGTTCAGGGGGTGGGGGTGGGTAATAAAGATGGGGGGAAAGGAAGGATAGGAAAAAAGGGGGAAAAGGAAGTGGTTGAAGCAGAAAAAAATAGAGGAAACTATATTTTGTCTGTTTTAATGAATTTCCAGCTTCCTCCTTTTAAATTGACAGTGTAAATACCTGATTTCTAGAACCCTCTAATTCTGCACTCTCAGTAATTCCATAACTTTCCTTTATGTCTTTTTCTGAGCTGTGAGAACTTATGTAAGGTGGTACTTCTCTTTGTAACTCAGCTCTCTAGATTGGAAAATGTGGATGTAATTCCTACCTCATAAAATTATGAGGAGGATTTACAAGATGATATGTGACATTATCTCAATAAACACGGCAAGGAACATGTATCCTTCTCTGGATTCTTTCCCATTCACTAAGGTGGACCCTTGAAGTGCCAGGTTAATGTAGGAGACAAAAGAAGCATTTAAATCATAAGTTCTCAGGATAGAGAGCCTCATAAAGTCTTTAGTACGTTCAGTGGCACTCTCAAACTCTTTATAAAACCTTCTACGTTGCCTTCACGTCCAGCCGTACTAATCTTTCCATTATCAAAACAACCCACAACCCACAGACCCTGGCACAATGAGACACAGATTAAAGTTTCTAGTATTTTTCTTGTGCAGACTATCCCCTTCACTTATTCCCCCACATCCTCCAATAATATCTAAGAGCTCACACCCATCATTCTATCCAGACTACTTGATGCCCGTAATATTTTACAATCTTACGTGTTCCCTTAATGCTGCACCCATGTATACTAAGTCTCAACTTGCATATATTTTATATGCTAGAATGGATGGAATCACTGCCCCCATCAAGAGTGTTATGAGTAAGGGAAAATGATAATCTAACGCATTCTAAGGCAATAATTTGGAAGGAAAAATGAAAAAAAAGAAAAGCTATTATGTAAATACAAATGCATTTAAGTTTGAAAAAAGACGTACTAGATGTATAATTTAGACATTAAAAGAAGGAGAGGCAACACTGAAATGTTTTCTGCCCATTCCGATAGTTTCCCAGTCCTCCACAGGGCTAGGGCTTTGTGGGACTCATACTTGTCCTCACACTTGTCTTCACACCAGACAGATAGAAATCAATGTATCAGCTTTATTGGGGATAAAGCTGATTGAAGGATGTGGCTTAGATATGTGAACACAATCAGGCTTCCTAATTGTTATCTCTCAAATCACAACTTCAGAAAAGTCTCCTGTGAGAGTGTGAATATGAAAGGAGACATATTTCCATACTAGGCTCCTCACTTCCACAGTGGAGAAGCAAAGACTGATACACAAAAGATACACTGTATAAGTTTATATAAAAGATATACAAAAGACAATGGCCAGATCATATTTGAAGGCAGAGTTCTGACTCAACCTGCAGCAACCAGCCCAGGAAAAGGATCCACTATCTATCTATAAGAACCAGCTTAGAAAGCCAGCCTGCTATGTATAAGACTTGTAGGAAACCAAACTGCTGTCTCTAGTAATCAGTCTAGGAAGCTAAACCATTCCTGTAACAATCAGGCCAAAATGGCCAAGGATTGATTAGTGTCAGACAGCTTCCCTAATTTTTGTCCCCACTTCCAACTTAGGACTAAGCAAAGAAAGCCAAATACACACCCCTAATCAATCACATAAAATGCCCCACTTCTAGTTGCCTCCAGCTTCCCCAAGCCAACAGATCTTCAATCAAAGTGTACCTGAAGCTTCCTTTTCTTCTACTGTAAAGCTTTCCTGCTCTTCTGCCTGCCTTTGAATTTCTGCCAAAATGTAAGTGATGGTGTCTGCCTCCCTTGCCATAACAAGCTCTGAATAAAGAGCCTTTGTTCTCATTAGGTTGATCCTCATTGATTTCCTCAGGAAAGAGTAAAAAGAGAAAGACCACAGAATCTGTCTCTCAAGCCTGCAGCAGGCCATTGACTTAGCCTTGGTGGGTAGAGAAGACATGAGCAAGGTTGGATGCAAAAGTCCTTCAACAGGCTGCTTTGAAAGAAGAGTTTATGCTGAAATGCTTAATCCCTGCTTCCCAGTTTTACTACCTGGATAAATCCTGTTTAATAACTTGTAAAGAAGTGAGTGAATTGGGGATTGAGAAGGGGAAGTGAAGAGGAAATTCCAGCCCCTGCAGAAAATTTGAAGAGTAGGAAGTATATTCTCCTAATGTATAGTATTTGGTCTCTGCAAACTTAATTCTTTAATACATCTCAACATGATATACGGTGATATCATCATCATCATCATAGTCACATCAAAGGGAATATACTAAACTCACACACACACAAAAACCCTGAGAAACTACTAGGTTTTCTGTCAGGCTATTCTTTTTAATTCCTGAATTATTCTGCCCAGGACCTTGCTTAAAATCTACATAATCAGGAAATGATTGTAGAATTCAGTAGGCCCTCAAATCCCTTAACCGTCAGCTACTAGGGTCCATACATAGGGTTCCTTTCTCTTGATGCCTCCTGATTTGGGAAAAGAGAAAAAAGCAGAGCAAGTATGCACTCCCCTAAAGACTGAATTATTGGGATTCACAGCAGAGGATCTGAAGTGGGAGTTGGGAAAATATATCCCTATCTTTCTATGTCCTTTGAGATGGAAAAGATGGGAAAAAGAAGAGTCATTACATAACGACATTGCTGCCTGCCAACAGTGGCCCCTGTGTGAGAATGTAGGTACAGCTGCATGCTCACTTCTCCATATGGGGTGAGCTCAAAATACAAGCAAAGGATTCATATACAGTCCTGGCTGTCAAAACTGAGAACCCTTTCAAAGGCTCAAGAAAGCCATTGTGAGCCTAAATATGACTCATTTTGTTATTCTCAATTCAGAATTTAGAGCAGATTTATACTTGCAGTAATGTCCTGATTGGATAAATAAGAGCATCTCCTAGTTGTCAAAATTATCTGCATTAATACTTAGTTTGGACAATGCAATAAAGCACTCTTCTTAGCACACTGTGTCCCAGTTGTGATGAACAGTGTGATTAAACTGAATCTCCCCCCCCAACATGATTAAGAAGAATTGGTTATTAGATAAAGGGACAGAACAAAGACAAAGGCATCTCTAGCAGAAGCTGCAAGTCACTGCCTAAACAGATCCACCAAGGCCGTGGGCACAAATGGCACCAGAGCATGTTCCTGGAGTGGCCACAGAGCATCGAGTGCAGTTTGGGTCTTTATATAAACAGTGGAGGTGCGCTGGTCTGTGAGGAAGTAAATGAGTAAGGAAATGTTAACATAAACTCATCCGAAATAAGAGGATATCACGGAGAATTAACTCCAAAATGCAACATAATTTTACATGTGATCCAAGGGCTTTTCATCTCTAGTTGTCTCCTAGTACGTGGTCTTATTTACTATGGGGTTAGTTCAGGGAAATTAAAATTTCCCTGAGAAATTTTGATGGATAAATAAAAAACATTTATTTAATGCCCATTAACAATAAAGCCTTGTGCTAGGTGTAATGAGCAATATGTGTAATACTATGTCTCAGTCTTTGTCTTCAAGAGGCTTATACTTTCGTTGAGACAATAATCCTCACACTTATCTCTCTACTGAGATGGCTAACTGTACAAGGGAGTATCATGGGAGAATCACTGTTTTTAAGACAGTAAGCAATCCCACTGGCAACTCAGCATTCAGATCAAAAATGAAGAGTTCAGAATCAGACAGATCTGGGTTCACTTCCACCTCCTTCACTGACCACCTGTGTGATCTTGAGTAATTTTCTCAACTTCCTTAGACCACAATTTCCAAACCTAAAAAATAGGATGAATAAAGACATCTGTACCTGAGACTTTAGCATAGAATCTGGCTGATAGTAGGTGCGTAATAGAAGATAGCCATTAATTTTTCTAACTTCAATCAGCACTAGAAAAGCCAGGTGTTTTCGTTTTTAAAAATTGTTTGGCTACTGCTTTGCTACTGGGTTTGGGTTTTCTCCCCTCATCGTGAATCTGAAGGTATGTTCACAGAGAGGATGTGTCTGTTCTCCTGGTTGAATTCATGAGCATCTGTGGCAGAGAAGGAAGTTTTTATTTATGTGGATTTGGATGGGCCATGGAGCAAGACAGATGGAAAGTGTGGAGGCCTGGATTCACATCCAGTTTACTAGTCATTGTAAAAGCTGTATTAGCTAAGTTCCTTCCTCACTCTAAGCCTCTGTTTTTCCATTTATCTAATGGAAAAAAATGAAACTTCCTCTTACTGATTGTCAAAAATGCTGATAAGCAATTCTGCATATATCACCTCATTTAATCCTTACTTAAATCCTTCAAATAATCCAGTGTTATCTCCATTTTACAGATGAGAAAACTGAGGAGAATGAAATCTGGTGCTCACAGTCCCATAGCAAGGTAGAGCTACTCTGTGATAAGATTATAGGCTTGGACTCAGGTGGAACTCAACTTAAACATGTCCTGGAAAGTGCCACCTTGAATAAATGACTCATCACTTCTTGATCTCAATCCCCTCATCTATAAAATGAAAACACCAACACATTGTGGGGGAGGGGGTCATATTAAAATGGAATAATTACTTAGTGTTAAGTGTCCAGATCAGTTTCTGACACATAGTTAATAATATTCATTATCTGTGAGGATAAAAGCAATGATCTGATGTCAAAATAGGATATAATGGCAAGGGTGCATTGGATGTGACAAGTTTCAGGGGAATAATGTTGTCTAGTTGGGATTTTTGTAAGCCTTGACATTGTCTCCTGCTCCCCTGTCTTTAGTCCTCAAAGCTGGTAAGCTCCATGGCAGTACCTGGTACAAAGAGGCATGGTTGTTCATGACAGAAGCAGAGACAGTCTTGATCCCAGTCCTTCTGCTTTTCTGTGTTGAGTGGCTGGTTTTGATGTCCAACTCACAGTTGTTCTCAGGGGTATAATGCAAGAAAACAGCCAAAAGACAAGGCTTCCAAGTTTGCAGGAGGGTCATGAAATTCATTAAAAAGCATATTTAATGAATATCTACAATGTACCAGGCACTCTTCTAGATGTGGGGTTGCATCAGTAAACATGAGAGAGATCCCTACATTCATGATGCTTAAAATCCAGCAGAGCAAGAGACAAGTAATAGGATAGGTAAATGACACAGTATGTGAGAAAATGATCAAAAAGCTATAAAAAAATAAAAAGAGAACAGGATGCAGGATTGGGAGCGTGGGGGATGGGGTAAATTGTGACAGCTTTCACACTGGTGTTTAGAGAGTTTTACTCAACTGGTATCATCATCAATATCACCTCAGAGATAACAGCTCTGAGCTGAATCTCCAAATGTTTAATGCCACTTTGTGTGAAAAGTAAATTGAAATAATTTAGGAGTAATTATTTCAATTGATGTTTGGGTATCAGAGAAGCATTGAACTCACTGGTGAGATGGGAAGGTGTGTTTGTGATCAGGGATGTTCAATTTCATTTATTTCAGCAGATTTTTCATTCAAGTCTCTTTTATGGATGAGAGGTAACCTTCCCAGGTAATCATAAGATGTTCTCTTTACCTAGAAATCCCTCTCATTTGATCTCTCCTGGTGAGCAGAGAGAAATGAAAGCAGTTGAGAGAAAAATCTCAAAATTATCAGCCAAAGATTAAAGAAGGAGTAAGCTCAAGCAGGTGGCTAGAAAGAGTGCCACAATGCTTGTTCTGGCCTGTCCACATGCAGAGGAAAAGCTCATGGGAAAGTTTCACCACTCAGTAGTTAATAGAGACACCTCTCTTTCCAATGAAATGAATGGCACTATGTATAATGCCTGGCAATGAATTCATGCCCTAATGAAGTCAAACAAACATTAAAGATAACGTTGCAGGACATTTGATCACCTGGAAAGATGATTAGAATATACTGTAAAATGGGAAAACTGTATGTGTGGCATGATGTCATTTTCGATACTCTTGTTTATGTGTAAATGAAAAGACAGTAAAATATTAACAGAGTTTATCTCTGGGTAGTGGATTTATGAATGATTGCTCTTTTTATACAATTAGCATGTCATTTTGCAATAAGGAGAAATAAATAAAAGTGATATTTAAAACATAACATATAAATCCAATCACTCATAAATATGCCAGCCTTGTTCTCACCAAAAGACTTGAAGTCCCTTTGACAGGTTAGGATGCACCCTCATTGCATTCTCCATGTGTGTGGTTTTAGAAGGAGGTCACACCAGCAGTGTGCTAATAAATATTTAACAATTGGCTCTCCAATCTCCCTTCCTCCCATACACAGACACATAAAAAGCCTTGGTTTTTAGTGTATGCCAATTTCTATGGTGTAAATACTCTTGCCATGGCTGATTTCAAACTACCAATGTCATCACTGAACATGGTAACTTATGTATTTACAAATCTAGAATTTGGAATATCCGTAATATTACATGAAATAAGAGACCTTACAAGAAAAGTCACTTAAGAAACAGGACAGTAAATGCCTTTCTATCAAAAGACCCTGTATTATGTCACAGTATAAGAATTTGGAAAGATAACACTCTCACGAGCCTTTATGTGCTTCTCCAGCACATCCTGGGGTCATGCTTGCATCTGCCAGGACACAGAGCACAGAGTTAGGCATGCTAAAAAAAAAAAAAAAAAAAATCAGCCTAGGCTGGGCACGGTGGCTCACGCCTGTAATCCCAGTACTTTGAGAGACTGAGGTGGGCCGATCACCTGAGGTCGAGAGTTCAAGACCAGCCTGACCAATATGCAGAAAACCCGTCTCTATTAAAAACACAAAAAATTAGCTGGGTGTGATGGCAGATGCCTGTAATCCCAACTACTTGGGAGGCTGAGGTAGAAGAATTGCTTGAACTCGGGAGGTAGAGGCTGTGTTGAGCTGAGATCGCACCATTGCACTCCAGCCTGGGCAACAAGAGTGAAACTCTGTCTCAAAATAAAAACAAACAAAAAGGCCTTAGACAGTTTGCTCACTGAAGTCCTTTTTTCCTCTGGGGATGGAAGAGGTAGATACAAATACTTCTTGTCTTTGACTATGTTAGGGTCTCTAGAGAGCCATAGGATCTTTATTTAGCAGAAAATTTCCTGCTCAATTTCTTGAATTCTTGAATGACTCTTCATAAAATATTTTATTTTTTCATTTAATAGTATGGAGGTTTCAGATTCTAAATTTTTCAATACATGAGGTCCTGTACCCAATGTTTCAGGAACCTTTCTGAGGTACTGTAGGAAAGAGGGAGAGAGTCTACAACACAGCCTCATGGTGTATCTGGGTGGGCTGACATATTTATGTGAGAAAGGTAATAAATAAATATGCATTTTGAAGTTATATTATTGGATAAAAATCAGGGCAATGATCTTTGCACTGATAAACCATTTGATGAAGATGGAAGTAGGTCATGGTAAAAAATCTGGGCTGTGAAATAATGACTTCTATTTATTGACATGCCCTACATGGCAGGAATAATCTCAGCTAGATCTTTGCAAAAGCCCTATGAACTACATATTGTCACTAATCCCACTTTATACTGAAGGAAAGTGCCTGATTTACAAAGACAGTAAGGGGTAGAAGTCTGATTCAAACCTAAATCAGCTTTATTGGATTCTACCCAAGTGGATTCTCAAAAGCAAAACTTTGCACTGCCTCCCCAGTATGGGGTCACTCCCTGGTAGCCCATGTGAGAATACACTGTGTCAGAGACACTGCTGTGTGTTTGCAAAATGCATTTTATTTCCTCCTGGTTACACAGCTAAACTTTAATTTCCACGCTTCCTCAGATATGTTGGAGCCACATGACAAGAGTCTAGGTCAATGGAATGAGGTCAGAAGTAATCTGAGGCACTTCTAGGCCTAGCCCATAGAAACCTCTGTGCTCAATCTTCTGTTCTCTTTTCTCCTTCCACCGTGACTTTGGAAAAATACTTTGAACGTTGAGGTATCACAGAATCAAAGGAATCTGGGTTTCGGTTAAACCACAAAAACTTGGGTTTATCTGTTACTGCAGCTCAGCAGGGTCTCCGCTAACTTATTCTCTCAGAGTAGTTCTCCATTCATAGCATAGTCCACATACCTCTATTATAAAACTTACCTGTTTAGTGTAATCTATACTTCGTATGATTTTCTGCACGTTCCTCATAAGCAAAAGTGGCCTCTAAAGTTAGTTCAGGCTGATCCTTGGTTGGCATATTGATTGGACCTCACAGATTGGGCTGTAAATGTCTGAAATCAAAGACTTTCAAGAACCAGCACAGAATTTTGAAATTGTTGCAATGTCTCTTTGGAATTGCATTCTTGTGCACTCTTTCCTCTAATATTCCAACTATGTGGCCCCTTTGCTGCTGATCCCAGAAAGGAAACTCTCTCAATTGAGATTATAAAACAGTACCTCACCTCTTCTAGAAAAATTGCATTATAAAGCTTTCTGAGGAAGGAGAGAATTTTACCCCACAAAGGAAATCCAGGGAGTACAAGTCAACCAAAAATCTTAGGGCAAGGAGAGGAGGTGCAAGGCCACATTCCCTGCACCTACCAGCCTGTGCTTTGGCCAGCCAAAGGCCATTTGTGATTGCATGTTTTGGCCACACTATAAAACCAGTGTCCAGCAAGGGCCTATTGGTATGTTGTGGGTGCTAAATGTGCAACACTGCCCAAGTGCCCAGACTCCAGGCTGCAGACTCAGAAATGCGCTGTAGAAGAGTGAGGAGGACTGAACTAACCCAGGTGTAGCGCTCTGCCAAATACTCCACAGGTCTTCTCATCTAAAACTTACAGCTACCCCGTGAAGTACTTGGTGTCACCCTAATTTTACAGAGAAAACAGTTTCAGCACTAGTGAGTGGGCAAGCTGAGATTTGGCCAGGGTCTGGCAGTTATTAGGGCTTCTCCCCGTCTCGTCGAACTCCTCTCTTTCTACCACACAATTTTCTCTTCTCAACCCTCCCCTCCCAGTGTCAGCTTGTCAGTCAGGGTCGGAGTAGAGTCAGGGGTAAGGTCAGGATGCAGCCCTTTCTGAGATGCTGCGCCATGAGGCTGAGGGAGGCCTCTGGTCCTCACTTTAAACTCCCTAGATAGCTCTTTACCCAATGCTGGGAAGCTTTACACATTCTCACCAGCAGCTTTTCAGCTCTGGTTGCTGAAAGCAGGCAAGTGGGGAGTGAAAAGCAAAGTGAAAGCACAAAAATTCTTTTGAGTCAATCCAGAAAATGGCACACTGTGAGACCGATGAGAAATTAAAAACACCATAAAGTTGTTCGAAGAAAGAATCATTCCACTTTTATCTATCACTACTCTCTTTTCAGAAAACCCCTTCTCCAATTCTCTGTTTCTTTCTCTATCAACATGTACACCTTGCATACATTACTGGTCTTTTGCCACATGCGTTATGAGGCAGCTACCCTACTAATCTGTTCCCACTGATTGGACCAAGATTTTGGACGCAGGGAGCTCCTAGAGACAACTGAGTCCTGTTAGGAAACAGAGACTACCATACCACCGACCACACGGCTTCCCCTCCTTGCTCTGCAAAAAGCCTCCTTACAAAATCAGGCATCCTCATTCCTCAGCTAGGCTGGGTAAGTCCAATCCCTTGAGTGTGTAGAGAAGCAGCATTAGGCTGATCTGCTTTTTGTATCTTAGCCTGGCTATCAGAGTACAAAGTGAATATTCTAAAAATCTCCAGTGTATTCAAAATCTATAATTGCGGATCCATAATACAGTCAAAAAAGAAGCTTGGAGTTGTGTAAATAAAGAGCTCTTTGATACCCCTGCTCTCATTATATTATACCTAGAAACAAGGGAATCATGCCCACTGTGAAGCCAAATTTTCTTTTTGAAAATGTTTAATGCCATTACCCTTATTGATGGGGTCTGGTTTCCAAGGGACACTGGGAAAGTGACATTTTATACACTGTGTTCCCTTTGCTCTTTTATGCGTTTCAGGGGTTCCTTTAACTTCTATATTGAAAGAAATAATTGGTGTATGATTAAGGATCTGCCAGCAATCCCAAGCTTATCTTAAAATAAGCTAGAGTCCCGTATCATCCAGAAGAAACAAAAGAGAAACTCTACTTTAATAAAATACAAATGCTACGAACTCACTCACATTCTCTCAGGGGATTCTGAAAAACAACCTTGGCTTTCTTCCCAGCTCATTTAAAAATGAGATGTCAATGGAATGAAGCTGTTTGTGCCAAGCAATAATAGTGATAAATAATGCATAGGCATTTATTATTTCCACGGTCCCTCCCCTCCCACTTGAGCAAGGCCCTGAGCAAACTTTCTCCTCTTCTTGCTCATTGTCTGCCAGTTGAAAGACCCACTAAGAAATGACAGTTGCTTCACGCCCAACCTTATGTGGGAGTCATGTGTGCTCTGCAGGCCACGTAGAATAATAATGCACCCGACCAGGATTTGCCCTAAATCGCCATTTGACCAAGGAAGCTCTTCCTAATACTATCTTGCAGCAGGCCTGTGCTTCAGGGATTTCGCCTAAGAGGAGGATGGATGGAATTTCCCTAGAATGGTTGGCCATGGCCATCAGGAAGGAAAATAAAGTAATGCTTTATGCTTGTATAGAGAAAAGGGCAGCCCCCCGAACTGTCACTCCGTTGCACCCAACGGTTCTACTTTGGTTGAGCCCTTTAGAAGAGAAAACTCCAGGTTCTTTTCTAGAAGCCCTGGAAGAACTGGTTGACTTGGACAATCTGGCCTAGGTTTCTCAGCTCAAGGTCCAAAGAACTAGTTCCTCCAGATGCTCAAGGGAAAGACCATGTTCTATGAGCAAATATGCTTAAGAAATAATTGCGAGCCAGAAATACATAAGTATAAATTATGAACCCTTAAAAGTGGGGGAGAAAATACAGCAGATGGTGGTTCCCAAGCATAACTGACCATAGAATTCCTTTTTCTGCATAACTCCTATGCATATCTAAATTATATCTAAATTTCTTCTAAAGTAATAGTCCCTGGGGTACACTCTGGGATCTATTTTTCAGGAAAAATAAATGATTCAATTAATTTTTTTTAAATATTATTTAGAGCTGAGTGCTGTGACCCACACCTGTAATCCCAACATTTTGGGAGGCTGAGGCAGGAGGATCACTTGAGCCCAGTAGTTTGAGTCCAGCCTGGGCAACATGGTGAAATCCCATCTCTACAAATATACAAAAAAATTAGCCGGGTGTGGTGGCACGTACCTGTAGTCCCAGCTTCTCAGGAAGCTGAGGTGGGAGGATAGATGACTTGAGCCTAGGAGGTGGAGATTTCAGTAAGCTGAGATTGCACTGCCGAACTCCAGCCTGGACAACAAAGCAAGACATTCTCTCTCTCTTACTCTCACGCTCTCTCATGCTCTCTCTTGTGCGCTTTCTCTCTCCATATATATATATATATATATACACACACACACACGCACACATATATACATATACATACGTATGTATTTTCAAGATTTTGACTCACTTGGTTTCTGGAGTCAGTTCTCTTCCTGGCTTACAGACAGTTGCTGATCTAAGTTATATATGTATTTATATATGGAACTTAGATCAGGAGTTTGAATTGTCCTGCTAACTCTTTTCTGAGAGTCACTTACTAGCTATGTGACCTTCAGTACGTTACTTAACCATATTCTTCAGTTTTGAGGTGGAAAAATTAAAGTGTCTGAGTTAATATATATAAATGACTAAAAACAATGCCTGACCCATAGCAAGCTCTACCTAAGTAATCATTACTGGTTTTGTTTTCCTTTTTATTGTTGTTGCAGAATCCAGGGTTGCCATACATTAGCAGCTGCATTTAGGACATTTGTCTTATGGGTATTTTAAGCATAGTGGAAAGAACATGAACATTGAAATGAAACAGCTATGGTTTCAGATATCAGCTATCATGTTCTGTCTTTGTGCTCTTGGGCAAGTTAATTCACTTCTGTGCTTCAGTTTCTTCTCTGTAAAACAGTATTTTCATATGTTGTAGGAATATTAGGAGTATTTTGAGAATTGAATAAGATGGTTATATACGCAAAGTTCTTAGCACCAACTCTGGATGAGAATATTTACACTTTAGTGGAACTCCTTCACCCTTCTTTCCTCTACCATGCCATGCTTAGGGTATACATATTGATATGATGTGTCACAATACAAAGGGTGGCTGAATCCTTGAGTCACCAAGTGGTGGAAAACCTATACCAGCCTTTGTTGTGTTAAGCCACTAGGATTTTGTAGTTTGTTGCAGTATCTAGCAAGAATTATCACAATACACCATACTCTACTCACTATGCTTAAGATACTATCCCTCTTCATAAAGAACTTGCCAAATAGTGTGAGATATAAGATATGGACAAATAAAAATGCATCCTTAATACCTAGAAATGTCAGGAACTGTATCACTCAAGATCCAATCAGGTAAACAGAAATAACTCTAGGTACATTAAGCAGAAGATATTAAATACAAGAATTGATGACAAGGGTATTGCAAGGTCTGGAGAATTAGGAGAAAGTAAAGTTACTCATGGCATTTGCAGGAAATGAGTACTGTTTCTGGGTGCTCAGAGCAAAAATCTGTCTATTGGCCAGTGTACTGTGTTGCTAAGTCTCCTGCAGTTGGAACCCAGCTGCCTGCATCAGAAGCCTGGACTCCAAAGCTACTGCTGCTTCTGCTACAACTACCAGTGGTGAAATGTGTTACTGCCACTATCACTGCCACCAACACAAGTCCTGCAACCAACATTGTTTGTGATATTGCTGCCAGAGACATTGCCAAAAACCACCTTTCAATCTCCCATTTGTGTCCACTAGTCACAAGGGAGTTAGGGCTACATTTTTTTGCTGTTCATAAAATCGCAAATGATTGTTATGAGACAAAATAAAGCAGTAAGGAAAACTCTTGCCATGAGAGCTAAGAGAAAGAATTAGAAAATATTCTACAGTCAAGGATAGATGTATGAGTTTTCTATTGCTGTTGCAATGAGTTACCATAAAATCAGTGACCCCAAACAATAGAAATTTATTCTTTTCCAGTTCCAAAAGCAGAAGTCTAACATGAGTCAGTAGGGCTTTGCTCCTTCTGGAGGTTCTAGGGGAGAATCTGTTTCCTTGACTTTTTTAGGTTTTTAGAGGCAATTTGTATTCCGTGCCTTGTGGCTTTGCATCACTTTGATCTTGGCTTTCATCACCACTTCTCATTCTTCCAACTCTGACCCTCTTGCCTCTATCTTATAAGATAGACATCTATCTTATAAGATAGATACTGAGATTCCACAGTAGTCCTTATAAGATAATAACACAAGATAATCTCCCCATCTTAAGATTCTTAATCTTAATCACATCTTCAAAGTCCCTTTGCCATGTAAGGTAACATAGTCACAATAATTAGGATGTGAACATATATAGGGGCTAGTAATCTACTTACCACAAGAGATTTAAGCCAGACTCTCAAAGACTGCACAGGATTCAGGTGAACAGAGAAGGGCATGGAGATGAGAGAGCTCCAGGTAGGGGAAGTGGCAAGTGCAGCAGAATAGAGGCTGAGAAATCTGCAGTCTGTAGAGGACAGTGATAAACAGGCATGACTAGGCGGAGGGCTCATGTAAAACCATCATGAAACATAAATCTAGAAAGGGCATTGTGGGCCAGGTGCCGAAAAGCACTGATTTTACAGCTTAGAAATTAGTTTATGGGAAAACATGAAGTTACCGAGAAAGGGAATGGCATAACAAAAGCTTCCATCTCATCATGTAAATAATGACAATGACTAAGATTTATTGAAATTGTCAACTGCCAGGCACTGGGTTAAGTATGTCACATTCAATATTTCACAGGATTGTCATGTGGATGACAATCCCATGGAAACGATTAAGATCTCCATTTTACAGATAAGGAAATTGAGACCAGGAGACAGAGGATCAGAAACTTGCTCAAAGCCAAATGTTTGGTAAGACGGGGGATTGCAATGGAAACCAGCTAATCTGACTCTGAAGCCTGAGTTCTCAACCCCTGCCTTAATCTTCTTGGGCTGCCATAACAGAATACCAAAAACTGGATGGCTTAAACCACAGAAATTTATTTTGTCACAGTTCTGGGGGC
Organism: Sapajus apella; assembly: GCF_009761245.1. Lineage (NCBI taxonomy): Eukaryota > Metazoa > Chordata > Mammalia > Primates > Cebidae > Sapajus > Sapajus apella. The sequence continues at coordinate 15,099,369 of NW_022436953.1, forward strand.
TGGAAAGTCCAAGATCAAGATTCTGACTTGGTTTCTGGGGTCAGTTCTTTTCCTGGCTTACAGACAGTTGCTTTTCCACTGTGTCCTTATATGATAGAGAAAGAATGAGAGCAAAGCCTCTGGTGTCTCTTCCTATGAAGGCGCTAATGCCATCATGAAAGCCCCATTTTCATGGCCTTATCTAAAACTATCTTCCAGAGGCCTCAACTCCAAATACCATCACATTGGGAGTTAGGGTTTCAACATGTGAATTTGAGGGGGATACAATGCAGTAGACAGAAACTCCTAAGTGGGCTCATAATGCAGAATGAGAGGGGCAACGGACTAGGGGCAGGGAAGCCAGGCAAACAGCTTCTACAGTGCTTCAGGCAGTAGATGATGAGGATCAACTCCTGGCTATGGTTTCGAGAAGGGAAAAGTGATTCTGAACCTTCAGACAGCTGTGAGCTAGGCCTTTTCCAGGCTCTACTTTTCCCAGACGTTACTGGATCCATACAACACCTAGACTACACAAGAACTGGATTTCTTAAATCCTTTCGTTGTCTGGAATTCCCATAGACAATTTTTACTTTTCCCAGACGTTACTGGATCCATACAAGACCTAGACTACACAAGAACTGGATTTCTTAAATGCGTTCATTGTCTGGAATTCCCATAGACAATTTTTTTGAAATGTTCTTTTGAATTTTTATGAACAGAAAAAATAAGAAAATTAAAGCAACAATGAAGTACCCTTTTATGCCCATCATATCAATAAGCATTTAAAACTGTGGTAACAGGCCAGCATGGTGGCTCATGCCTGTAATCCCAGCACGTTGGGAGGTCAAGGTGGGTGGATCACCTGAGGTCAGGAGTTCGAGACCAGCCTGGCCAACATGGCGAGGGCCCACCACTACTAAAAGTACAAAAATTACCTGGGTGTGGTGGTGTGCACCTGTAATCCAAGCTAGTTGAGAGGCTGAGACAGGAGAATTGCTTAAATCCAGGAAGTAGAGGTTGCAAGGAGCTGAGATTGCACCATTATACTCAAGCCTGGGTAACACAGCAAGACTCTGTCTCAAAAATAAATAAATAAAATAAAACTGTGATACCACCACATGTGGGCACAGATGTGGCACAAGGGAGGTCAGACCCTGGTGAAAGGTAAGTGATTGTTACATTCTGGAGAACAAATTAGCAAAACCTTGTAAAGGTGAAGATGTCCATACTCTATAAGCTAGAAGTTTCATCTCTTCATATCTTAATAGTGGAACACAATCGCAATAACATAGGAAGACACTTATATGTTTATAAGTGTCCGGGTAGGGGAAGTGGCAAGTGCAGCAGAACAGTGGCTGAGAAATCTGCAGTCTGGTAGAGGACAGTATATAAAGAGGCATGATTAGGCAAAGGGCTCATGTAGAGCCATCATGAAACATAAATCTAGGAAGGGCATTGTGGGCCAGCAAAATAGTGAAAACAAGACACCTTTTTATTAGCAGGGAGACAGGTAAGTAATCAACGGTTTAATGTTAGAAAAGCACACAGCAGCTAAAATGAATAAACTTGAGCTCATCTATCAAAAAGGATAACTTTCAAAAACATAATATTAAAACTGTGAAAAAAGTCATACAGTAGTAGCTAAAATGCATACACATTTAAAAAAAAAAAGTATTCAGTACAGTATGTTTTATGGATGTATATACACATAGTAAAACTGTAAAACATTCTGTAGGAGGAAAGCTCATGAAGTGTAAGAACATGAAGAAGGAGGGGAAGAGATGAGGGTAGCACTTCAGCTACATCTGTAACATTTCTTTTCTGGGGGTGGGGGGAAAGGAAAGAGACATCTGAAGAGTACTTTGTTAAGTGTTAAAATGTGACAATCTGGGTGGAGAAGATGCTTATGCTGTATTATCCTTGGGACATGTGTGTTTTTATGCTACAAAATATTCAAGTTATTTCATAATTTAAAATAATTTGTTAAGAAATTAAAGGGGATCTAATAATAATATGTCTCAATTCCCTGGGTTGAAGATTAAATGAGATATACTATCTAAATCATTTGGAACTGTGTCTCGCTCTAGGGTCTTGGGGCTCAAAAAGACATGTTGTCTTCCTCCCAGATTTTCATCCCACCTTGACATTTATATAGTGATTTATGATTCACAAAGACTTTTATTTCCAGGATTACATTTTATTATAACAAGCCAGTGATTGCAGGAGACATTCTCACTCCCATTTTAAGACTCTAGGCTCCAAGAAATGGATGTAGATGAATCAAGGAAGGCTGAGGCAGGAACTAGTTCTCCTGACATCCCCCCTTGGCTTTTCCCTCTCTCTCTCTAACATGGAGCAGCAGTGGCTTATGAAAGGTCAGAGAAAGCTCTTCTTGCTGCAGTGTGGTTGTGATAAGCTTAATTTGCAGGCTATAGGAAAGAGAGAGGGAGCTGGATTGAAAGGAATGGGGCTCTCCACTGGTTCCCTAAGCCTTCTGCCCAAATGTTCCCGTTCATTAAACAGAGATAAAATACCAGTTCTGCTGTATCACATAGCCTCATTCCCTGTAAATGTTTTAGAAATCTAGGTAAATCAAATGAAATCATATGTGTAGTCATGCTTTGGAAATAATGCTGTTATAATAAATGTAAAATAATGTTGTTATTGCATACATAAGCCACTGGACTAAATGTTTTGGTATCTCAGCATCTCCATAAGGTTCAGATCCTTCCTAAAGTTCTAAGAACAACAGGAGAAAAGAGAAAATTGGAATTCTTCTAGAGAGCAATCTACTAAAAAGACCAAGGGAGGATTTTTAATAGCAGGGAACCAATTCAACTGAGCCTAGAAAACACAAAGCTATGTTTAAGTGTGTGTGACATGTGGTTACCACAATGTCTTTTTCAATAAGCAGCTTCAATTTATTCATATTGTCTTCTATGCTGTAGAAGTAATTTCTAATTTACAATATCTGATATGATTCATTAATCTAGAAAATTAGATTTCTGGGGTAACATGGTCTATGTTTCCAAAAATTAAGATCCAATTCTCTGTGCTCTTTTGTTTTCCTTCAAAGAAACTTTTAGGTTTGCAAATGCAGAACAAATCAATTTAGCAAAACGATTGCTTCCATATTTATAAAATTGCACGTTTGACTTAGTTGTCATGGAGCTCTATAGAAAGTGCAGGACAGGAGGGCAAGGGTTAGAGAGCTGATGAAAATAGAAGTGTTAATTCCAGCTCCACAATGGAGTGGCACTCTTGGCACAGGGAAACACCCTACTCTGTGCTCAGTGACTCGAAAGCTCACACCTGGAATGGGTAACTCCTATTAAACTATAGAGCTTGTCACTTTGATTTTCAAAGCAATGCTTTCTTTAGTGGAGAGTCAAAGTGAACTAACAGGGAGTTTTCCAGCCAGGTGGTTTGCTGAGGCAGTTAACTGTATTTGGAACCGCTAACACCTATGGTACAAGACCCTGGGTGCTGACCAATTTGCTGATCTAAACATTCTCATCTGTACAAAGGAAATAATACTCTCCGAGGACAGTAATGTTTCAGTGATAGCACATTATAAGTGCTTTAAAATGCCTAATATGTACAAATGTACAGTGGTATTTTCCCTAAAAAATATTTGTGGGGAAAATGTGGGGACAAAAGTATCCTCACATCCACATCCACAACTGATTGGACACTATTCTTTCAATGAAAGTTCTTATCTTACTAAGACTGCCCAAAGCACTTAATAAAAGCTTTTTGAAGTGATCCTTTGGGAACAAGACAAGGAGTTGGTCAGAAAACTAAATTATATCTCATTGATGACAGTTAATGCAAAACAAAACTCAGGAGAAATTCGTAATTATAATTTATGTTTTACTTGGCAATGGATTTCATTCTGATTGATCCACACTGACCATAACTCCCCAGCTCCTCCTTCCATGTCTCATATCTAAAACAATACTTCCCAAGCTATACATCATAAGCACTGCTTCAAACCAATTAAATATTGCCTAGATTTTATTAAAATGATTTAGTTCTCTGAGTCTCATGTTTTTATATCTAGTGTACCACGTGTCTTCAGAATGACTTTAATATTAGGAAAATCAGATATGCTTATAACCAAACTCCATTATTTATACAATCTAAGGATCCACACTTTTTAATGCTTTTATCTCATATTTCAGTTTAAGGGTTCAATCAACTTGCTTAGGTGTTCTTATTGTTCAGTGTAAGCCTTTGCCTTTCTTTTCAATTCTCTTCCTGGTATTCCACTCAGACACTTTTCTAAGAAATGACACTTGGCTGTATTCAAGTTAGTCACCCACTTCAAAATGTGGATACTCAAAAGTCTCTAAAGTTAGATGGCACTTTTGTCTCCTGGCCCTTTGGGAGTATGGCAAATGGGTAAGAAACCTTAAACAGCCATTTATTAGCTCAAGATTTCATGGGTTAAAATTTTTGACTGGGCCAACCTGGACAGTTATGATCTCAGCTAAACTCACTCAGGCATCTTTCATCAGCTGGTGGATGATGGCCTCATTCATGTGTTTGACAGTTAACTGGCTGGCTGTTAGGATGAATGTGCCAAATGTCATCATCCAGTAGGCTAAACCAAGCCTGTTCACGTTGTGATAGCCTCCAGGTCCTAAGGGCAGTAAGAGAAAGCAAGCCCAAATAGATGCGCACTTTTCAAGCCTCTTTTTTCTTGACCAAAGCAAGCCACATGACCAAGCCCAGAGTCAGTGTGGGAGAGGACTGCTGATATGGTTTGGCTGTGTCCCCACCCAAATCTCATCTTGAATTTCCATGTGTTGTGGGAGACACCTCGTAGGAGGTAGCTGAATCATGGGAGCAGGTCTTTCTCATGCTGTTCTTGTGATAACGAGTAAGTCTCATGAGATCTGATGGTTTTAAAAAAGGAGAGTTTCCCTGCACAAGCTTTTTTTTTTTTTTTTTTTTTGCCTGCTGCCATCCATGTAAGATGCGACTTGCTCCTCCTTGCCTTCTGCCATGATTGCGAGGCCTCCCCAGCCGTGAGGAACTGTAAGACCACTCAATCTCTTTTTTAGTCTTAGGTATGTCTTTATCAGCAGTGTGAAAACGGACTAATACAACTGCCTAAAGAATATGAGGATAAATTGGGAGCCATTACTGAGACAACCTACCACAAGCAGCAAGATCTCTAATATTCTAATGGTTCTACATTGTTCTGTCTTCCTGAATAAACCCCTTTCCTACACTTTTCTTTCCTTGGGAGATTTCAGAGGGAAGTCATTACATATACCCTTCCATTCTGCCCCAAACCTAGATCTCTGTCTAGCTTCATCTCAGCCTGAACCTAGAAGTCTACACACCTTGAAATTGAACCAAATATTATAGTTCTTCCTACGTTAGCTTTAACTGAGCACTAATCACTGAGCCACAGGGACATAGGAGTTTTGATATGTCAAACTGAAGCCAGGGATAGTACTGATGAGTCACAGATCACCTTCACTGAGGAAAGGTGAGCCATCACATAAATGGATCACTTTCATTCTTCAAAAATATTATAAATCACAAATCTACTTTGCTTTTATGAAGGATTGAACCCCTTATGTCATAAGACATTGTTTATTTCTATGGGATTGCTGGGTCAAATGGTATGTATCATTTTAAACATATGCTGCCAGATTGCTTTCCCTAAAAGACATAACAATTCATAAGTCTACCAGCAATGTTTGCACGCACACTTAAATTCTCCATCAGGAACAGGTAATAGAGGTCTTTACAGCTGTCAGATTGATAGGTATGTGATATTTTATTGTTACTTCAACTTACATTTTCTTGACCACTACTCATTTGAGAAGTTTAAAATATGTATGCTAGCCATTTTAAATTATTTTTCTCTGAATTGTGTATTCATATTTTTGTCTATTTTTTTTTCTGTCCAATTGTTTCTTTTTCTTGTCATTTATAAGACCTTTTATATAATTAGAGCTGTTAAGATTTTGTTGGCTACATTGCAATTTATTTCCAATAAATGGTTTATTGATTTATATTTTTTTGTTACGTAGGAGGCATTTTAAAAATCATTTCTACATAAGCAAGTTTGTTTATTTGTTTTTAAATGGTTTCTGGTCTTTCTGTCTGGGTTAGCAAAATTTCTCCCAGCTTTAGCTTGTACGTATTATCCTTGCTTTTGACTAAGATTTCCACATTTTTGTTATTTACATTTAAGTATTTTATCCATCTGGAATTTACTTTTGTAGATGATATAATATAAAGGCCCAATGTTATTTTCTTTACCATGAATAGCCACAGATAACTATCTATCACCACTTGTTTAATAATTCATCCTTTCCCAGATGAATTCAAATAGCATCTTTAACATCTATTAAATTTTAATATATGCTGGGATTTCTTTCTGGATTATCTATTACATTTTATCTATTTCCCTGACATTTCCATTTTGATTTAAGTATGCTCTAATATCTGATAGGGAAGTCTCCACTGTTGCATTTTTGCAAACAAATACTGAACGATTTTTATTTCATATAAATTTCTAATTAGAAAAATAAACTCTTCTCAGCAATTCTGGCAGAGTCAACATTTTTATGCTATTACATCTTATCCAAGAATATACAATGCTTTTTCATTTGTTTCTGTTTTATAATGTCTGAAAATTTCAGTGGCATTTTATAGTTTCCTTCACATAGGAACTGTGGCTTTCTTGTTAAATCAATGCCTACTATCTTCATAGTTTCTTTTCATAATGAAGATTATTTTGTGTGTGTGTGTCTCCATTTCTTGCTGCTTATTCCTAGAATAGACAACAGCTATATGATATAGTCCACAGGTAGTGTAGCCTAATGGTTAAGATCATGGATTCTGGAATAAGACGGGCTTGGCGTGCCTTTGGCGTGCTTTTTTTTCATGCCTCAGTTTCTGACCTGCAAAATAGCAATAACAATTGCTACTTATAGATAACTAGGCAACCACCAAAATGTCACACTTCCTCTCCATAATGAAGAGTTATTCCTGAAAAGTGGCTGTCTAGTACCTTAAGCACTGTACTTTACAGATTCTCTTGCATCTATGTGATTCCAAGTAACTGAGTTTAGGCCAACAGAATGTGGCATAAACTTTGTTCACTAGGTTTAGGCCTAACTCAAAAATATAGGAGGGTTTCTCACTTTCTCTATTCATTAGTTAATAATAGTTGTTAATTCCTAAGGTAAACTTAGGGCTCTTAAAATAAAGATGGCAGAAGCTCTATCCACCTGAGTTTCTTGGATGACTGTAAAATGAACTTCCTTGCTTCCACCCCCATCACTACCTATTGTACTTTTTATGAGGGCAGCATTGACTTCAATTATGGTAGGCCACTTAGCTTCCAACGTTTGTTAGCTCAGCTAGTGCTGCTCTATAAAATGCTTCATGGATGTTGAGATGATATATATGTGTATTAGTGTGTGTGTTTGAGAATGTGTATATAGTACTATGCAAACAAATAAATGCATATGTGTGTGTTATTATAATTATCTTGTATCCAAGAACCTACCAAATGCTTTCATTAATTTTAGTTATTTTTTTTCCTTGAACCTCTGGAGTTTTCTGAGTATACAATCATATTATGAGCAAAAAAGTAGATAGCTGCATCTGGTCAAGTTTTATGCTAATCATCTTATTTTTTCTTATCTTACTGTCTGTATTTGCTTAAGTTTCTAAGACAATGTTAATTTATAATCATGACAAGGTATTCTATTTATTTCCTGTTATCACAAATGGTCTTATTTTTTTACTCTTTAGACTATTATAAACTTCTGATTTTTGGTAAACAATATATTTAGGTAACTTTATTAAGTAGTTTCTATTTTTCTTCACGATTTTGAGAAATTACTGGATATTTTATCAAATGTCTGCATTTCATATTGATGTTAATAAAGTATTTTCTTTATTAGTTGGTATAATTGATGAGAGAGACTTTTCTGGTTTAAACTATCCACTCATTTTCCAAATAAACATCTTTAGTCATATTATAGTATTATTTTGATATATTGCTGGATTCCATTTGATAATAGCTAATTTGTAATTATTATATATTAATTCATGATTAAAATTTGCCTGTAGCTTCGTGTACTATATCTGTCAGACTGGGTATATCTATGATGTTGGCTTCATAAAATAAATTGGGAATTTTTTCACTTTTTAAATTCAAATTAGTTCAAATAACTTTAGATTTATCTCCTTTAAGTTAGAGAGCATTCATGTTAAAATCCATCTAGTCTTAGTGCTTTTTCAAATAGTAGATTTTGCTTATCTTACCAATCTCTATGGCAATTGATATATGCAAGTTTTCTATCTTAATAATTTTGGGTAATTTGGTTAATCTCCTGAAAGTTTTAGCTTAAAAGTGGTGAATATTTTTATGTTTTCCTATGCCATACCTGAAGATCCTTACATACTTTTGTTTTTGCTGTTGTTATCCAGTAGCTCTGCGTTGCTGGACATTTGTTCTGTTTGATCTTCTTCTCTCTATTCCTGAGTACCCACAGATTAGTATTTTTAATACTAGTTGAGTATGTTGAAGTTGTGGTAGCAGTCTGGCAAGAATGGAAAGTCAAATATTTTGTTCCCTGTGGGCTGTTGTGTTCTCCATCTCCTTGACCTCTTTCAGCCTCAGGTGTGGAGACGCCTCATTCAGTGGCTCAGTTTCTCTTTAGCTTTTAGAGGACTAAAGACACCAGACATACTCATACAAACCTCCAGGTTTATGATTCTGGGGCCAAGGTTTTCTCGAAATCCCTAATGTTACAATTCCTGGGGAACTCTGGAGCTTCTGTGCAGGCTTTCACCTGGGTTCACCTTGCTAAGACAGCCCGTAGAGCCCAGAGCCTTACAGCAGTGTAGATCAGAAGAGATACACAGATTAGAGTTGAGAATGGAAGGAAAGCTAGGTACATTTCTTTTCTTTCCACAATAATAAACGAATACATGAAATGAAATGAAGATAATCTCTTTTTAATTTTTAGTTTTAATTAATATATAATAGTTGTACATATTTATGAAGTACATGTGAAATTTTGATATAAGCATAGCTTGGGTAATGATCAAATCAGAATAATCAGGATAGCTATCACTTCAAGCATTTGTCACTTCTTTGTGTTAGGACCACCCAATTCCACTCTTCTAGTTATTTTGCAATGCACAATAGATTATTAACTACTGATATTCTTTACTTAAAATCTACAGACAGTGGGCAGTTCTCACTTTATGTTGCTTTTGATTTAGTAACTCTTATTGTTTGACATTTCCTATTGTAAGTATGGTGGGAAAAGCATCTACTGAATAGCAGCCTCTCTAGATGCATTATATATAGTCTACATATTGAATTCTCATAACAATTTTTCAAGGTAGGCTCTAACATGACTTTTATTGAAAATAAGGTTAACGGAGGTTTTGTAGTTGCCTAAAACCACACAACTCAAGTGTTAAATCGGTAGGCAGGCAATACTTAGATCTGCAGAACTGTGAGGTCTACGCTTTTTAAAATTTTACTACTTCCTTCTTTACTTGAACTTTGTACTGCTCCTATTTATTTCCAAGTAGAGCTAGGCATAGTCGAGGTTCTTAAACAATACTGATTGTCTTTAAGATGCAACCCATAACAATATATGACATCTTAAAATAAGGCCACAGTTAAGCAAAATGTCAATTTATCAGGTTGAAATGAAGTGTTTACCTTAAACAAAGCAGGCTGTAAAGGTCTGTCCAATGTTACGTGTGTTTTACAAAAGTTTATTTTTCCCTTCCATGTGGAATAATTTCTTCCCAGGTTGGCTCCTTTGTCCCATCAACTTAATAACTCATGTCCTGTGACAAGCAACTGAGATTTGTCAGTAATAGCAATCTGAGTTCTCTCACTGCCCCACACAAGAACGTCCCGCAAATCTTACATGGAGGACACGTTTGTCTGTTTCATATACTGAGATTTTAGGCATGATAGTGTTTTCATAATGTGTTCCATAAAATTAAAAAAGAGGTTTACAAACCATTATCTGAATCAATATGTAGGATTTATGTACTTCTTGCATCTGTCTGATTTCTTGATATTGGATATGGGAGCAGTCCAGATCATAACTTGATACCAAGATGGAAGCAGCACCAAGACACACCATTTTTACTTGTCTCTGGAAATCCCCTTAGATTGTTTAAAGATCCATGGCCCATACCATAAAAACTAGAGATTCAAGAAAAAGGTCAAGGCAAAAAGACTGAGCCTATTCAATAGATTTTTAAAATGGGAACTGAAATAATAGAAGGAGAAGTATTATTAGTTCAATTCCATTTTGTTTTGGATTACTGCACTTAAACCAAGCTGTTTTATGGAGTTAGCCTGATTCTGACTGAACTTCCCTCTTTACCTTGAGTGTTTGTTGTACTTACGACACATGCCTGGCCTTGTGGGGCAGGCAAATAAAATCAGTCAGTCTCATCTTTGCCTTCAAGAAGCCAGGAGATATGGAATTAAAGCCGGGGGTGAGTTGTGAGAATGCAGTGGGGAAAAATGAATACCAGGAGTATTTCATGGGTAGGAAAGACCTTCCCAAAGCGGAAACACAACAAAAATATGGGTAAGTATGTATAGGTCAATGGCTTCACTATAAGGTGCTTAGATGGTGAGCATGCAGAAATCAGTAATGAGACAAGAAAGGTAGGTTAGGATCAGATTATAAATGCCCTGAATGCTATGGGAAGTATGGCCCAATATGGAGATGAGAAGATAACGTCAAGAGATCTGCCTAAATTGGCCCATTACCATCTCCTGATATAAAAATGTCCTGATGATCCCCTTAGCCCCTAGGAGATGCCTCATTGCCTCTGGGGGCACCCTTTCATCATAACTCCATCCCCCAATAAAGGTGATTTTGATCAAGAAGGCTACAATATTCAGGGCTGCAATCATTAGACCCTCTTTGTTTATGTCAAAACTGTAGCAGCTCTACGCCAGAGCTTAACACTTGATTATACATTTCATTACTATCTCACTCCCAAACTGGCCTGGAAATGCGTATTCAGTCTGTCCTCCTATCTCTGAAACTCCTCTGACTCTGCACACTGAGGATGAGTTACAGTAAAGCCTTCAGCCCCCTGCTCGTCCCTATATCTCAAAATTCCACTGCAGAAGCTGAATCTAGCAAATCACCTGGAAAGGGAGGTCTTACACAATCCTCAGAAGATACACTCGACTTTGAATTCCAACTTTTTTTCTGGCCATAGTGTATTGTAAAAAAGTAAAATGTTTAAAAGTTTTAAAAGACAGAAAAACAAATGTTTTCTGTATGTCACAAGGGGGAAAAGGAAGAACAGAATGCAGAGACAAGTGGGAAGATTCCTCTACCGTGTTTGTCTTGTTTTTTGGTTATATCCCTTTATGCAGCTGAGCTTTTATCTGTTCTGTGTATCCCTGTGGGCAATGGATGAGCAGAAACATCTAGGATTGGTCCTCACAGGGTTGGAAAGTATTCCTTTTAAAGGGCGACATCTGGACATACTAACGTTACATTTTCATTTTCTAGCAAGATGACTTATTTTGAAAGATTGGGAACCTGTGCTTTGAAAACACGTTTTTCTCCCAACAGAAAAGATAGTGTGAGTAATAACACTCCACAGAAGCTGATTATTTCAGCTGTAAAATATGAGTTCACAGAGAGGGATGATTTTAAGAATGAGATGCAGTGTTCAAAGATAAAAAGTATTTTCAGTCCAACTTTTTTCAGTCTGCAACAAAGGACATCATTATCTCAATCATGTTTTAGCTACTTACTTTTCCTTGTGGCAGATGTGACCGTTCATGTTGAAGGAATGTTCAGAAATTTTATTAAATCAACAAAGACTATAACTACCAGCTAGAATAGCAACACTCGCCTTAATTCGCATTAATCAACTAATTACATTTATTTATTTATTTATTCAATGGCTGCCCAAACAATTTTTTGCACTGGATAATGACATGTAATTACTATTTATAGATGCTTATAGAGACATGTATTGTCTATAATCAGAGACAATACATGTAGACATATAACTATGACACAAACAGTTTAAGATAAGGGCATTGAGTAATTTAATTAAGTAGAGGATGTGATATAGATCAGGGGTGACACCACAAATGGCTAGAGGATCTGAAGGAAATGAAGGGTAGGTAAAGCTGGACTGTGAAAGAATCTGCAGGGATTGGTGGGGATTGTGCAAACTCTAGAGTATTTATGCTACCTAAAAAGGTACTACTTCTATTCACTTGAGCAAGAATGTGGACAATCTCTTGTCCATCTTTTTATTTTTCAGAAGAACCCAAAAACCTGGATTTTCGTATATAAAATAGCCAAAAAAATACCCTATGTGCACAAGATAAATGAAGTACATATCATAGACCACCACTTTGCAAATTCTTTTTCTAACCATTTAGAGAAGGAAGTAATTATATTGTAACAGATAAAAGTATGGGCTTTAGAATCAGGTGGTGATTCTAAAGCAAGCTACTTAACTTATAAAACCATCCCTAAAATAACATGTATTTCATAGGATAGCTGTGAGGACTAGATGACAGAATACATATAAATTACTTATTAGGGTTGCTTAAAATTACAAATTCAATAATAGTTTCTCTTACCTGTGTATGCTCTGTCTTGCGCTCACACTTGCTCTCTCTCTCTCTCTCTCTCTCTCTCCCCCCCGACCCCACATACACACACACACACACACACAATGGAAGCTATGTTTTAAAACTCTTGAAAGCAGGAAGGTCTATGGAAGACAGAAGTGTATCTATCTTCCAATTGTATGATAACAACATATTCAGAGTAGATGTTGAAAGAAACTGACCACTAAACTCAAACCCGCTATTACAGGTCTCACTTCCTATTTGGGGAAGTGGGTAAGAGAGGGAATAACTAAGATTTATTCAAATACCAGTTTACACTTTTATACTTATATACCTTTTGTACACTAAACAATTAACTTATAGAAGTTACAATTTTACTTTTCATTAAAAATAACGGGGCAGGTTTTTTTTACTGAAGTCCAGTACATGAGAATTTTTTTCTATAACTTTTTTCTTTTTTATATCTTTAATATTTTCTAATTGACATATATTAATGGCATATGTTCTTTTTACATCTTTAATTTTTTTCTAACTGACATATATTAATTGCATATATATGAAGCACAATGTGATTTTTTACATATGTTTACATTGTAGAATGGCAAAATCAAGCTAAGTAACACATCCATCACCTCATATACTTATTTTTTTTCATGTGGTGAGAACATGTAAAATCGACACCTTTAGCAATTGTGAAATCTAAGATGTTGATTCATTGAAGTGGAGAGTAGAAAGAGTAGAATGGCGATTACCAATGGCTGGAGTGGGGAGATGAGGAATGGGGAGATGTTGCTCAAGGATACAAAGTTTTAGTTAGACATGAAGAATAGCTTGTAGAGATCTATACACAGCACCATGACTACAGTTAATAATAACACATTCAAAAGTGCTCACTTCCCAGAGCTTAGGTCAGATTCAGGTTTGATTTTGTTATCTGTGTGGTTATAAGACTACGTTTAGATTAACCTCATCTGGAAATGCATAATGTATAGTTATTACTCTTTTTTGTGATAGTAGCCGCCACTTATAAATCGATGCCTGAAGCCATTAATTCATTAGGGGTGGCAGAATAGTCCTATGACAATTCTATCATTCCTTCTTCATTTGTTAGCTGAAATTCTTCAAAGAAGAAATTTTCTCATAAACTCTTTTGTTATCCTGATCTACAAATATTACCAGAAAGACAAGATAAAGCTTGATGTTTTTCTTTAATTACCAGTTTTTAAAATGATGAATGGTTCCCTACCATCTCGAAAAGGTCAAAAACTAGTTTATTGATTTTATCATTGTCACCATGATTAATATTATCATTATGAACTCCTGGATTCAAACATGTTAAATGTCTTGCAGTCCACTGCAGTTATCCTTACTGATGGACAAGTTTCTCCTTGTTTGGTCAGTAGAATCTAATTCAGAATGGCTGCTAAATACTTTTGCCATCACCCCCATTGACTTTGGTATTTTTCCTACTTTCTACATGATAAAATACACCAGAATCACCTTGTATACTTTCTGTTGCAACCACAGAATCAGCTACTTTTACCTGAACTTCTGGTTCCTTGTAATGGAAAATGACATCTAGAAACCACAATTTAGGTATTTGGGGTATTCATTCCTACTAACTGGATTCTCCTCTTCATTTTCCCCCTCTTACTCCTCTTTTTCCTTCTACTTCCTATTTTTGGAATAAATCTCAATGTTTTCTGTTATAATTTTTCCCAAACACATACCACACTCTTTCAATATGTAGGTTCAAAACATATTGTTTTTAATTCAGAGAACTTTTCCTGACTTATGGTGGTTAGAATTTTTCTTCCATTGCTTTGAATTTCTCTTGTAGTGACTCATAACATATGCATAATTTTCTTCTTTACCTATGTTCTTTTCCTGTTACTTTCACACAAATCCTTTCAATCTGTTTTTCTAATTTTTATTTCTCAAAATTCTTCTTTTTCATCTTCTAATTTATTAAGGAATTATCTTTTTTATCTATTTACTCATATTTTTCCTAGTTTAATTTTTATTTCTGAATTTCTTTTGTATTATTTTCTGAATTCTGCAAACTTCTGATCTAATCTTCCTTTCCTTTGATCACCTCATTTCTGAATTTTAATTCTGATTTATGATTTTTTTCATAGCTTCTATAACTTTTTAAATTTCTTATAGTTCAGTTTTGAATATTAGGTAAGATTTCCATTTGTTTTCTTGGCATCTACTTCTAGTTAGTTTCATTAACTGTAAGAATATTATTCTTTTCCTAATAATTTTGTTTTTAAATATTTTAGTTTTATTCCGCTATAAACGACATAAAATAAATTGTGTATATTATAAACATACAATTTGTTAAGTCTTTACATGAGCATGAAACATTGACCACAGTTAAGGTACTAAATATATCTATCACCCATAAATGATTTTTCATGCCCTTTTGTAATCTATCTTTTCACTCCCACCCCCTTAAAGGTAACCACTAATCTGCTTTCTGTCATATTAGTTTGGATTTGCTAGATTTTATATGAATAGATCATAGTCTTAATTCCTACATTCAGTATGATTTTAATACTGATCTACATTGCTACATTTATGAATAGTTCATTCTCTTTTATAGTTGAATAGAATCCCATTGTATGCATATGCCAGAATTTGTTTACCTATTTACCTATTGATGGACACTTGTGTTGTTTCTCATTTTTAGCTATTACAGTTAAGGCTTCTATAGATACTCATGTACAAGTATTTATGTAGACACATGCTCTGATTTCTCTTTGGTAGTTACTAGTTGTGGAAGAGCTGGGTCTTATGCTAGGCATATGTGTAATGTTTAAAAAACTACCAAATGTCTTCCAAAGTTTTTGTATTCTTTTACATTCCTATCAGTTCCAGTTTTTCCACATCTCTGCCAACATGTATTACGGTCAGTCTGTTTAATTTTAGCCATTCTAGTAAGTGTGTAGTGGTATCTCATTGAGGGTTTAGCTTCTATTTCCCTAATAACTAATATCGAACATCTTTTCACATACCAATTTTCCATCAACATACCTCCTTTGGTAAAGTGTTTTTACAACTCTTTTGCTCATTCTTTAACTGACTCTTTTTTTCTTATTGAGTTTCAAGTGCTTTTTATATACATTCTAGAGACAATTCTTTATGATATATGTGATTTTTAAATCTTTTATTTAAATCTGTGATTCATCTTTCTGTTTTCAGAAAAGTATCTTTCAAAAAACCAAAAGTGGTTAACTTTGATGAAGTCAAGTTTTTTAATTTTAGCAGTTACACTTTTTTGTGCCTCATTTTAAGAAACTTTGTCAAGCCAAAGGTAAGTTTTCCGAATTTTATTTCTAGAAATTTTGTGATTTTAGCAAACACATTTGGATCTATGACTCACTTCAGTGTAATTTTTTATGTAGTATGAGCTAACAGTTAAAATTCATGTGTTTGCTTATTGGATATTAAGTTTTTCCCAGAGCCACTTGTATAAAAGATTATTTTGTTCCCATTGGATTACCTTGGCACCTTTGTGGAAAACCCATTAACCATATGGATGTAGACCTATTTCTAGACATTCTATGGTGTTATATCTATATTTCTAATTTTATACCAATACCACACTGTCTTGATAACTGTAGTTTTATAATATGCATTTTAATCAAATTGTGTAAGATCTCTAATTTTGTTCATTTTCAAACTGCCTAGGTTATAACAGGCCTTTTTCATTCTGTTATAGATTTTTAATAAGTTTATTGATTTCTATAAAAATTATACTGAAATTTTGATTGCAATTAAATTGAATCTATAAATCAATTGGGGAAAACTAACATCTTAACAAAATGTAGTATTTTTGATCCATGAACATGGTATGTATCCACAATTCAGGTCTTCTTTAATTCCTTTCAGCAGTATTTTGAAATTTTTACCTAACAAATCCTGAATATATGTGGTTGAATTTATACCTAAATAGTTCATGATTTGCTTATTTGTTGATTTACTTGTGTCTGCCTATGTGTGTGCTACTGCATATAGTACTGCTTTCTAAATTTTAACTTGAAAATTTTTACTGCTACAGACATACAATTGACTTTGTATTCTGCAACCTTGCTGAATTCATCAATTCTTGTAGCCTTTTGTAGACCTCTTGGAATTTTATACACAGATAATGTCACCTATGACAAGAGATAGATTTATTTCTTACTCTCCCTCTCTTTTTTTTTTCTTTCTGCATATTTTAAATTTTCTTTTTCTTGCCTGACTGCTCTGGCTAAAATTCCTAGTATGTTACAAAGGAGTGTTGAGGGTAGACATCTTTCACTTGTTTATATCTTAGGAAGAAAGTATTCAATCTTTTTACCATTAAACAATAGGTTTTAAAAGATATCCTTTATCATCTTAAGGGATTTCTTTTCTAGTCTTATGTCACTAAGAGGTTTGTTTTTTTTTTTTTTTTTTTGAGACGGAGTTTCGCTCTTGTTACCCAGGCTGGAGTGCAATGGCACGATCAGCTCACTGCAACCTCCGCCTCCTGGGTTCAGGCAATTCTCCTGCCTCAGCCTCCTGAGCAGCTGGGATTACAGGCACGCGCCACCATGCCCAGCTAATTTTTTTTTTTTTTGTATTTTTAGTAGAGACGGGGTTTCACCATGTTGACCAGGATGGTCTCGATCTCTTGACCTCGTGATCCACCCGCCTCGGCCTCCCACAGTGCTGGGATTACAGGCTTGAGCCACCGCGCCTGGCCCACTAAGAGTTTTTATCATTACTAAGGGTTAATGTTTTTTCAAATGATTTTTCTGTATCTATTAAGATAATCATATGGTTTTTCCTTTTTAGTTTGTTACAGTAAATTTATATTAATTGATTTTTGAATGTCGAAATAACATTGCATTTTTCAGGTAAACCATACTAGATCATATTTATTCTTCTACATATTGTTATACTGGATTTGGTTCTATTTTGCTGAGTGTTTTTGCATCAGTATTTATGAAGGATATTGTGCAGCAGACCTTATTCTCTTATAATTTCTTGGTCTGCCTTTGGTATAAGGGTAATTGTGATCTCCTCAAATGAATTTAGTTTCCTTAGCAGATTTGAATTTTTTTTAAAAAATTGGAATTTGTCAGGATTTTAGAAGAATGAAAAGAAAAGTGGCAGGCATTCTGAGTTGTAGTAGATAATAGAAAAAGTATAGATATAGGAATGCTGAGGCCAATTCGGGGGACAATGAGAAAGCAAGTCTGATCTAAGAGAAGGTATGAGAGAGGGTTGGAAGAGAAAATTTGGCTGGTAGTTTTTGAACTTTGGGTTCCAGTTTGATTACTAACTGCATGACCTTAGATAAGTGATAACCTCCTTAAGTCTCAGATTTGTCACCTGTAATATAAGGATAACAATATTCCTTCTTCATAAGATAAAATGAGATAAAGAACCAAGCCTCGTGCTGGGCATATGTGAAATGTTCAGCACATGTTTATGGTGATGATGGTAGAGCTAACGATGATAATAGTACTAATACTGTGTCATCAGTGCCCAGCTATAAAGTATTAAAATTCAGTTTCATAGATCATTGGGAACTATTAAAGGGGAGAGTGTTAATGACCAAACTGATTCTTTACAAAGAGATGAATCTGACTATGTCTTCTTCAATATGGGTTAGAAGATGTCGATCAGAGGGGCAGGAAATAAACCCAAAAGTTTCTGTCTAATAAAAGCTCCAACATGGAAAAGAAAAAAAAAGCCAGCATAGAGAAAAAAACAGTAATGTACATTTTTCTCTTTAATGAGAATACTGTGTTTTTTCACTTAAGGTTTTGTCCTCGTCGAGCAAATATACATTTGGATATTTTTCTACAGACTCAGAATCAATGTCAAATTATCCTTTTCTCTCAGATTTGGAATTCTTATCCTGTGCCATATTCAACTATAGACAGTGTAATTGAAATCAAATAAATAGAGATTTGAGACTGATTATCACATTCTTAATGTTCTTGCTCAAACCAATACTACAGAGACTGAAGAGAGCAGTATAGAATAGGGGCATACTTTGCCTAAACAAAAAAATTTTCTAATCACTTCCTAGAGCACTCTTTGCTTATGGAGTATAATCTTGTGGAACCACATTGAGAAGAAGATCACCAATCTGATGGGACCAATTAATGAGGCCAAACTGCAAAGGCTCAAGACAGCCCCTTTCTATAGCTGATTAGGAGGAAATAAACATACTCAGTTTAGTAACAGTGGATCAACCTTCTTCTTGTCAGATAGTCCTTAATGTACAACAAGAGGCCATTTATCAAAACGGCTGCTCTGATATTTTCCCTATCAGTAGGCATGAACTTACTGAATTACCTACAAATCTCTTGGGACGCCTTTCAACTGGAAGTATGTGTTTATGAACTGGAAAACTGGAAAAAAATAAATAAAAGTTGTGTATAGTCAATAGAACTGGTCTGTGTCTAAGAAACCATGGGACGATAAATGGCCTAATCACTACCTGCCTGTGTCATCGCCTTGGAAACTGAAATTTGATCTGGCTTCTTTGGGACTTGGACTGTATCTCTGAGAGATCCTTTCAAGCTTTATCTCCTAGTGTCAGTACATACTACTATCCTTGCCCCAAACCACTGGCAAAGTCAAAAATTACAAAAGATGCTTTTTCATCTTCTATCTGAGCCAGGATTATTCTACCAACAATTCTAGTCCCAAACTACTCTTTGTTCATTTAATCTGCAAACATTTATAGAAGATTACATCTGTGCCACAGATCTTGTTCGACTCAAGAGATAGATCCCAGCTTTCCCAGGACTGGCGTGTAGCTCAATTTCATACATTTTTCCTAGATCATATGTTCTTCATGCGAGTTTCCAGCCTTCAAGCAGGTAATTCCACACCTTTAACCTCCATGATTGTAGGAGCTTGGCTTATTTCCCTAATCATTTTGTACCTAGTTCCTAAGAGAAACCACTATTGTTGCTCTAAATTTCCCATTCCTAATTAACAGGGTGATAAAAGTCCAAACACTCTCATAGCTCAACAAAATGTGGGTCTGTAAGGACATCTTATTTACTTAGAAACAAATGGCATTTTAATCCAGAGAACATTTGTGTTAGAATGGTTATCCTTTTATTGTTTCTACTGTCAGACAAAAAAATATTCTAGAAACACTAGTTATTATTGCTCAGTTAAAAAAAAAAGGAAGTATCTGAGGTACTTCTGAATCATTAGTTATAACAAACTGTTCCCTGAGTTCATGCTATTTTATTGTGTTTAAAACGATAACAATCTTTTCAAAAATTAGCATTGTCGATATGTGGAATCATAATAAAATCTGGTGCAAAATTTTAAATAGGCAGGCAAAAGAACAGCCCACTCCAGGAAGGAGATCAGCCTCACCCCTGTGTCTGAAAGCCAGCAGCTGTGGAGCTGGGGAGCAGTAAATAGGAAAGAGTCTGGAGAGGACAGAGATAACATCCAACTCAGCAGAGCCCAGCCGTGCTGTGACATGATATGACCTGGAACAAATGTGATCTGTATTTCACATTGATCACCCTTGCTCCTATCCATCCTGTAGAAGACAGCCTGCATCTTGGGTAAATTGTTACTAGAGTGAAGCCACCGACATGGCAAGCCAGCACAGCTGGGCAGAAAGACAGTGAACTGAGTGTCATCCCACAAGAGGGAGCTCTCTGTTCCACACAGCTGTAAGTGACTGCACCTGATGCAACAGCCCAAGCAAATCCTTCCCACGGATTTCTGTTGCCGTACTTTCATTACGGAAACAGTATTTTATCATACATTGTATGGTCAGGAAAAACCTATGTCTCCTCTTCCCTCTTTGCAGTTTGTCTCTGCAATGTAAGAAGCTGGAAGGTCCTTATAATTTTTCTGGGTAAGATTTGGTTTGAATTAAAGCTAAGAGAAGGACAGGGACATAACAGACACTCATGTTAAGAAAGCAAAGGGATTTGTCTGTTTTTCTGCCTGAAGACAGGGAGCCTGCTGTCGTTTGGGTCAAGAAGAGCAAGCATGATGATCCACAGCAAACATTTCCAGTGACAAAGCCCCAGGTTCTGGAATCCAGGCCCTTTTCTCAAGTCTTCCCACACCATATCCTTGTCAGATAAAAATAAGTAAAATCTTCCATGTCATAATCCTTTAGGGGAAGAACACTTCCCGTTGTGACTAGAGGCCACGCGTGCTGGGTGCTAGCCACCACTCAAAGCTGTCACCTCCCATTCAATCCACCAGTGAAGCTTGCCAGTTCTAGTTTTGAAGTATATCTGGAATATGACCACTTTTCACCCTTACCACCTCCTCTACCAGCACCTGGACTGTTACCATGTCTCACTTGGATTATTGTTTTTGCCTCCTTTCTAAGTACTCAGTTTTCAAACTTGCCCCTATAGTTTATTGTCTATTTTAAAACCAGAATAATCCCATTACAGTGTAAATCCAATTTTGTCATTCTTCTGCTCAGCATGTTCCAATGATCTCCTCTTTCTCAGAATTAAACCCAAAGTCCTTGCCTTGGCTTTGGATGTCCTACATGATCTTGCCTCCTACCAGTTTCTAACTTGGTGAATTCACCCCTGTCTGGAACATTCTAATACCTTCCTGCCTGAGAACCTAGATACTCACTGTTCTCCCTGTCTAGAAGTTTCTTCTCCCAGATAGCTAATGGAGGACTGTCTGATTAGGCAGAAGGAACAATGACTCCTCTCCCGCTCACTCAACTTTTTTGCTCCAGACACTCCTTGCTGGAGGCACTGGCCCTGGTGATCCTCAGCCGTGTGGAGACTTCTGCCTCAGGGCCTTTGCCCTTGCTGTCCATTCTCCTTGGAACATGTTTCTCCCAGATATTTGGCCAGGTTATTGCCTTGCACTTGCACTGCACTGCCTTGGTCTCTGCCCAAATGTTATAGTCTGAGAAAAGCTCACCTGACCCTGATTTCCAAAAAGGACTACCCCGTTTCTCATCTTATCTTTTTCACTTTGTTTTGCTTTTCTTAGCACTTATTATCACCTGATATATTGTTACATGTTTCCCTGCTTTATGGTCCTCCTATCTGCAATAGAATCTAAACTCCCACAAGGACTGGAATTATATCTTCTTTTTGTGGTCACCATGTCATTTATGAAATGAGTGATTAATAAGTATTTGTTAAATAAATGGGTTGGTAGATGAATGGGTAGCCCTATGAATCATGAATAAATATCCATGTCTTACAGATGAGAAATGAATAGATTTCCAACACAACACAGTCAGCAACCAGTACAGAGGAGATTCAAATCCAAGTCCACACTCTTAACCACAGACTGAACTCTTTGATAGATTGTACAGTCCCCTCCTGATGTCCCCTGGTGTCGCAGTACCGTGTAGTAATAGACAAGAGAGAATGAGGCAGGTGCTAACTCCTCTTTCTTCTTCAGGCAGCAACACTAGTGAAACTCCTTCCTCTCTGTCTGAAGAGAGATTGAGCAGTCTTTCTAAATTTTGCATATCTTAGAAGGAAAAACAAAATTAAGTAGATGCCAGATCTTGGTAGTTTCAACTTTCAAGGAGAGGTAGGTTAGTGACTTTTGCAGGTTTCAGAACAATTTCTGACTATCATAGGGCTATTTAATACATTTTTCTTATATTCCCACATAAAGGCTGATCTTTTAGAAATACACAGCTGGGCAACATAATCTAGCAAACTCCATGAGCAAAGGGAAGTCTTCCAGTACTCATGGGTTTTCTTCTTTATGGTGACAGCCTGCCATTTTGGAGACATGATTGTCAGAAAACATTCTCTCTTCTATTTTAAACATAAATACATAAAGGAATGATAATATCTCAACCATATTACTACTAGGTGTGTGATGCAGAATTACGTCTCTGAGAAAAAGACAGTTGCCTTCACAATCATCCACAATCCTGCTTGTAATTGTTCTTAAACTATTGTGGCTATTCAAACTTGTGTGTGACGTTTGTGCACATACGCATGCATAAGAATGAAAAAGGTGTCTTCCTGTACAAAGGAAGCCCTGATAAAAAAACAACTTCATTTCCTTGTCATACAAAATAGGTATCACCTCAGAAAAGTGGCTAAAACTTTCCTCAAAGACTATGTTTTGCACCTGACTTCACTATATTCTTACAATTCTTTCATTTTCTGTTGAGATTCTGTCCTATAAATCCTACCTTCTTAGCATACCTTTCAAGTCACCTCCCATCCTTCAAGCCCAAGATGCACATTACTTTAGCTAAATCCCCCATCATCTCTCACCTGGAGGATTGCCATGGTCTGTTAACTGGCCCCCAATCTCAGTCCCCCTAACCTATCATCCACCCCAATGAATAGTCTTTCTAGTCATTTCTTTCCCCCATACAAAACCCTCCAGTGGTTCCACATTATAAAAGAGTAGATACCAAGCTTGGTATCTACTGGTCATCTGGGATACTTGTAAAAATCTGTAGGATGAGACCCCGCCTCTGGGAATTCTGGTTCAGTTGGGTGTTTCTAATGTGGAATCCCGAGGTCTACACTTTGAGAAAACTATTCTAGAGAGTAAATTGCAAATTCCTTACCACGGATAACTATAATCTGTCTCCTCCTTATCTCTTAGGGATAATTTGTTACTCTGCTCTCTTTCCCCACCTATTGTTCTGCCTTCAAGCTATGCTGAACTACCTTCAGTTCCCAGGACCTGTCTTGTTATTTTAGAATTTATGCCTTTGCTCCATCAGGTTAGAATAATAACTTTCTTCTAACTCGTCTGCTTGGTGAACACCTATACGTCTTTCTCTATGTGAAAGTATGACACCACCGCGTTCCCCAGGTAGAATTGATTACTCTCTCCTTTCTGTTTTCATTTTACTCATGTGGACCTCTTTCACAGCTCCTCTAGCACCGAATTGTACATACTTGTTTTCTTAAGAGATTAGAGTTTCCTTGAATTCTTAAGAGATTAGAAGTTCCTTGAATTCATGAATAAGTATTCATGTTTTATTTCTCTTTGTAGCCAGGCATCTGGCATTGTTCCTGGCACACAGAAAGTGCTCAATAAATGTATGTGTTGAAGAATAAATGCAAAAGTAGTAAAATTTAAGAAATGTTCACATTATTTCAAATCATATTAAAGCTGAGAGTCAATTTCCTCCAGCCAATGAATAATGAACAAAAATCCATAGTTTTACAACACAAAAGATCATGGGCACTCAGTCCTCAGCAGCTTGGGGTACCTCAGTCACTGCCAAACTTTACCTTTGGAGAGTTTGTAAAATTCAGATTCTTGAGCCAGTCCTTCAGAGAGTCCAATTCTGAGTTTCTGCAGTGTGAACCCACAAAGCTACATTTTAAGCAAGGGCTTCAAGTGGTTCACATGCAGATGATTCCAACAGTACAACTGGGTGACTGCCCCAAGGTTGTTTCTCCATTGAAAGACAGCAGGCAAAGCTTAATGCACAAATCAAATCCTGCAATCCAATGCTCTGGCACCTGCCAGTATTAATATAATATAAACAAACTTAGCTGTGACACACACATTTTCCCCCTTACGACTCACTGGAGGTTGTATGCCCAATTCAGAGCTGTCAAGTCATGGTTGGTAGAAGAGCATAATTGTTAAGATGCTAATTGTTGACCATAGCGTGGAAGTTCTAAAGCCATTGGAGACATAATTGCCTGAGCCAGCGGTCCACTCCAGTGAGCCATGTAGTATGCATGCTCTTGGGGGTGCAGAGTCTGTGAGTTTCACTTTGTCCTCTAGGAGAGAGGAACTCCAGGAAGCTTGGAGTCAGGCCTGAGAGACTGTGATTTCTTCAAAAGTTAAAGCTTTGCCAGAATCTCTTCCCCACCCTACAATCCTTCCTTGTTGACCTTTAAAAGTGAGAAATTTTAGCAGAACAAAACTTCTGGGGAGATTTCTCCACACCATTATTAGTCATAATAGGAAACTAGTATAAAGGGCCAGTCTCTCCTGACATCATCCCAGCCCTTCCGCTTCCAGGCATAGCATAAAAACCAATCTTATCAAAACAAGCAGAATCCAAAAGAAACAGGTATTCTGGACAGAACTTCTGGGAGGTGTGCCCTACAGAAAAGAAAGTGAAGTGAGGTGAGGGAGTCTTCAGTAGCTTTACACCTCCTGACTCCTTCACAGCTCCCGTTGGGATCCAATCCCTATTTGCAGGTAGCAAAGATGAAGGCAGGTAAATTCATTCTCTTTGACCTAAGTTCTGAAGCCTTCTTGATTTTCCCAGGGGTCAGGAGGAGAAAAAATCATCCCTGTGTGCATTCGTTTTATTCTGCAACTTTGAAAATCATACCCCAGAAATAAGGAAATTGTGGTTCAATTATGGGTTCAGGGAGTTTGGTTAGAAGCCATTTTTCTTAGGTGAAACTCTAAGATGAAAGCAGGCAAGAGGCTTTATGACTTGGTTAAACATGTTGAAGCTGGCATCCTGTGTGGGTAATGCCACCTTCTTAGATTATATTCATGTGAAAGTGGCCTGAGGAGGAGCCAGGAAATGGCACACAAACCCTGCATTTGGGACTTGCTGCTGGGCCACCTTTTAAGACAGGAAATGCATTAGGCAAAGAAAGCCACGTTAATCATACAACCTTGTGGAGAATGCCACCCACCATATCTTCCCACCAGAACAGGTACAGAGAGAGTTAAGAACACTGAAAATCGTCTCCCTTTTGTTTCTTTATTTTTTATCCATTTTAATTGATAAATAGTAATTGTATAGATGTATGAAATACAATGTGATGTTTGATCTAAGTATGTACTATAGAAAGAATCAATCAAGCTAATCAACGTATCCATCACTTCACGAATCTATTATTTTTTGTGTGGTGAGAATGCTAACAATCTATTTTAGCAATTTTTAAATGTTTAATATCTGTCTTGAGCAAATACAATCTTTCCCGAGAAAATCAAGCACAGAACATGAGTTGGAGATTAGAAATCATTTAATATAATTTTTCTATTTATGTAATTCACACTTGATTATTAAACTTTTTTTATGTGTGTGACTACATGCTAAGGATTCAAGGACAGACTTACATGTGGAAAAACTAAATGTGGTCATTTCTTTGCTGATACTATTAGAAGAGTGGCCTTGGCTGCTTATTTAATGATACTGTACCTTACTTTCTCATTTATAGAATGTGGGAAATAATGACACTTACTTCATAGGGTTGTTATGAGAATTAAATGAGATAATCCAGATAAATCAATGAACCTGGTGGTTGGCAGAAAGTAAGCATTCCATAAATGCTACCTGCTAGTCCCAGTTACTGCAAGATGCTGGGGTACTGTGATAAAACAATACTGGTATGCCTGCTGCCCTCTAGGGTCTTAAAGGCTGTCACATATATTAATTTTCCAAAGATGCTGTAAAAGACCTGTAATAGAGTATAGTCATCACCTAAAGGAACAGTGGTCAGTTTGAGCTGGGAGAGCCTGCAAACGCTCTATTGTACTGGCAGATTGGGACAGCGGTCAAAGGGTACTGGAAAGAGTATTTCAGACAGGCAGATCAGTGTGCAAAACGCTGGTGCAGAAAGCCAGGACTACTCAGGACATGTAGAAAGTTCCTCTGAGATGGAACACTGAGTTGTGAGCATGCAAAGACTGAAGAGGAAGCTAGAGGCTACATCATGGAGGATTTATATGCCATTTGGTCCTTGCTATGGATTGAAAGTATGTGTCCCTTCAAAATTCGTATGTGGAAACCTAATCACCAAGATGATTGTATCAGCAGGTGTGGCTTTTGGGAGGTGATTGGGTCATGAGGGCTCCACCCTCTTGAATGAGATTAGTGCCCTTATAAAAGGGCTGGAGGAAGCTAGCTATGTCCCTTTGCCTTTCTGCCTTCTGTCACGGCAATAAGGCGCCATCTGGGAAGCAGAGAGCAGCCCTCACCAGACACTGAATCTGCTGGCACTTTGATCTTCAACTTCTCTGCCTCCATAACATGAGAAATACATTTTTATTATCTATAAATTGCTAAGTCTGTGGCATTTTGTTAGAGCATCTAGAATGGATTCAGGTAGTCCTTCAATAAATATTTTTAACTGCCTACCATGTGCCAGGCATCATGTAAATTGCTATAAGAGAAAAATAGATGAAAAAGTCTTTGCTTCAAAAGCTATTTACAAATAACCCTTGCTCAGGGCAGAGTAGATAATAAGTGCCACAATGGAGAAACTGACAAGCAAAGGTTCTGTTCCTGCCCCGGATGGTGACTGAGCAAGTTAATTAACCTTTTTTTTGTTTTGGTTTGGTTCAAATGCCTCATCCATGGACTGATAATAATTCTCCCATGCCTACTTCACTTAAGAACAAGGAGGAGATCTCAGAATGCCTAAGCAGACAATGATGAGAAGGCACCATGAGAACTGTAAAGCACTGTTGACATGGGCGAGGTTATGATGAAAGGATGATGATGTTGGTATTGATAATGGTGAAGATGACGATTATGACATTAAAGAAGTTGGAGAAGATTATGGTAAGTATGAAAACAATAAGGATTATCACAATAATTCATCATGACTCATTCAATAAATACGCACTAAGGACCATACGTTGTACACCAAGGATACAGTAATAAACAAAAGAAAGTGATAAACCATTTATTCAATAAATATGTGCTAAGGACATACTTTGTACACTATGGATACAGTAATAAATGAAAGAAGGTACCCATCTTATTTTTCACTGGAAGGAAAATCATAAAGCGATGGATAGTCATATAATTACTAGAGTTTTAGCCAAAAAAAAAAAAAAAAGAGAGAGAGAGAAGGGATAGAAAATGGTGGGAAGTGGCAATGGTAATAGAGATGGTGATTCTGGTTACAGCCGGAATCTCTTAGCAAAATTAAAAACCTATGTGAGAATCAAATCGGAGAGGCAGTTTACAGTGGGCTCCAGTCTTTGTCATTGCAGGTGTTGATTGGCGGCAGACATGTGTTGTTACGGCATTTGTGTGGGCCTGAGTCAGGTATACGGAGGCCAAGATGTAGAAGAAAAGATCTTAGAGATGAGATTTCACTAGGTACATTCTGAGCCCAAATGACCAAACAGTCTGGGAAAACAAAGACCCTGGTTGTTTCTTTCATATAAAACAAGTTTCTGAAGTTTGTCTTCCTTGTCTCCAAGAAGAATTTCCGTGTAAGTTTCAGGAGTCTGGCACACATTGTAGGCTAGCAACATCCATTTTCCCCACAAGAAATAACATCGTCGTAACTAACTTTGGCTTATACTTGTGTTATTGTCCTAAGGGAAGTGAAGTTGAGGGTGGCTGAAGAAAGGCTATTAAAACCCCAGGTCTTTCTGCACCTACAAAGAGCATGCAATGACCTTCCACAGCCCAGTTTTGGCAGCCAGCATTGGAATCAGCTTGGGCAAACCCAGAGGTCAAGATCTGAACATCTGGGAACAGAGAAGTCGAGGAACTGCGGGGAAGCCCAGGTACAATTAGTATGTTCGGTAATATTTTTAAATTTGCGGTATGTAAAAGAAAAGGTCCACTCAGACTCTGGAAGTTAACCAAAAGCAGGGGTTGTATTTTATTCACATTTATGTTCCTCATATTTTAGTTTTGAATCTGGCCAATAAATCAGGAAACAATTGTTTGAGTGAGTGACAGAATAAAAGAGAAAATAAGTAGGTGAGTAGAAGAGTTAATTAACAGAGAGAGACTGGTGTGGAGCCAAAATGACAGGAATGAACAGTTGTGGGATCCCATCCGGGCTTTGTCTCCTCCAGCTGACAACCTGAGCATAGTCTTGATCCATGTGCTTCATTAAATTAGAACAATCATCACATCTGAACAAGCTACTATGAGAATTACAAAGTAACATATGGTTTACAAAGTTCCTAAAGCATTGCTTGGAATATAGACATGCTCAATGAAGAGTCAGTATTAATAGTCATGTTAATCATTATGCTTGTGATCACTACAGGAAAGAACAGTATGGCCCCAATATGATACATTTCAGAAGAGAAAAGGAATACATAACATAGGTATATTTTAGCAAAATGAATAATCACATCATCACTTAGCAAAGGTTTTGATCCCTATATCTGATTTATCAGTCTTATCATTCTTGAAATATAAAGGAAGACACATTTATTTATTGATCACTTAATATGTTTAAGGTGTTAAACGCTACAGGGAGAGCAAAGAATTATAAAAGAAATAACTATTCTTAAGTGTATTTTACTACTTAGAGAAGTAGAGAGACAGACACATGTGCATGTGTGTGCATACACACAACACACACACACATACACAACACACACACACACACACACACACCCCTATGACATCAAGAAATCCAGACTAAGTATGACAGGAGGTCAAGAAGAGCAAAGACTACTCAAAGGTAAGATAATTGGGGATACTAGGGTAATTACAACTCAGTTGCATTTTCCTAAGAAGCAGATGTTCTTAAATGGATGATGGGTAAACAAAGCAATGAAAATGGATGCTTAATAATAAACATTTCAATTTAAAAACTTTAGAAATTCTAAAACATCATTCTAAATAAACTTTGGATCATAGAGGAAATAAACCCTGCAGTTATAGACTTTTAGAGAGTAGCTACTATAAAAATTCTGCATATCAAATTTATGAGGTGGTTAAAGCTGTACTCAAAGAAAATTACATTGTCATAAATGCTTTCATTTTTAAAGATCAAAGCATAATTATAAAGGAAATAATCATTACATTCAAAAAGTTAGGAAATTAACAAAATAAGTAGGAGAAAAGAGTGAATAAATAAATTATGAAAGCAGAAATGAGTGAATCAGAAATCAAAGAAACAAGAATTATTAACAGGCCAGGCACAGTAGCTCATGCCAGTGATCCCAGCACTTTGGGAGGCCAAGGTGGCAGGATCACTTGAGCGCAGGAGTTACAGACCAGCCTGGGCAACATAGTGAATCCTGTCTCTACAAAAAATACAAATATTAGCTGGTGTGGTGGCGTGTGCCTGTAGTCCCAGCTACTCAGGAGATGTGAGGATGGCTTGAGCTTAGGAGTTTGAGATTACAGTGAGCTATGATTGCACCACTGCTCCCCAGCCTGGGTAACAGAATGAGACCCTGTCTCAAAAAAAATAAAAAAAGAATTACTAACAAACAGAAGAGGTAGTTATAGAAAATAACCATATACCTAGGGAAAATGTATACATCTTGGGGGGAAAAGAAAGGGAGAGAATTAGAGATTGTTGTGTTGGAGGGACAAGGAATCTTCTAATAGAAATGAAAAAGAGTTTATAACAAGTAAAAGGGAAAAGGAAAGGAAACATGAGTGTCTTATGCTTGGAGTACTCACCATAGCAGCAGCTAAAAGCAGAGGTAGACCGAGCGGTAAACGTGGGGTCCAGAGGTGTCTGCCATAGTCAACCGTACGATGATGTTGCATTGAAAAGGTCTTAAATCTTAGATGAGTTAAGATGGCCTTTATTCTGTGGCAAACCAGACTTACAGAACTCTTCAAGGGCTGTAAATTCAAAGAGAAAAACTCACACTAGTACCACTGGAAAACCACAGAGAGAGAAGCCAAAGTAAATGGGAGCAGTAATGCTTCCTTTTACAGCTAAGTGGCTGAGAGATCACATGATCCAATCTTGAGCTATGAGACTGAATAGCCACATTACAAAATTCATATCTCAAGTGAGTGAATGGCTGTACTTGGAATATAAGAGACCCTGAAAGACTGACTTTCACATGGTCCTTCTTCCCCATAGCTGTTTCTCCTCATTCCCTCTTGTAACCTCTCACAATGACATCCCATCCCTTTTGATTAATCTAATTGCCCAACCAGTAGCTAGTAATGTACAAAAATAATCTCTCTCTCTTCTGAGAACCATTTTTAACCAACTATCCCCCAAACAGTCTAAACTTTGCTGATCCTTATTGCTAAAGCAACTGAAAAACTATATACCTTCCTCTTTTAGATTGGAATGCTCTTCTGGAGCCTTCTTGTGCGCACCATTTGAACAAAGTCTTACCCATCCATGTTCTGTTCGATCTCTTCCGCAAAGTTTTGGTGCTATCAACTAAATCAGAACTGACCTTTCTGCTGTTCAGTATGAGCCATTTTGATGACAGTAGAGGGTATAAAATACCAAGTCCTACTCCATGAAAACAAGGATTCTGCTTCTTTTGCTTGGAAGTGCCACCTAAATTTTATATATATATATTTTTGTTGTCTTTGATTTTGTTCTCCTGATGTGATTTGTCTTACTACTCAGGGTTCTCATGGACAAGATGGGAGTTAGAGTCCCAGAGCCTGGTGACCAGTCTCTTGTTTTTCTCATCAAATGAACCTCTCTGTCAACTGGCTTCTAACCTCTGTTATGGTCTTACTGAAGACAATTTTTAACTTCAGTGACCCCTCTTGAGAACGTGAGATATATACAAGAAAATCCATTTTCATGGAGCCCAGGAACCAAATAGTTCAGAGTTTCAAAATAATCAATCATGAGAATTTTTCCATTGATAAATGGAGTCTAAAAGACAGAAGAATTATAAAAGTAATTTTCTTAACGACTACTTAAGACTAATAAAAATGTACAGAATCTAAATTTAAACTCTCCTCTTCTTCTCCTGACCCAACTCTAAACTGTATTTTCTGCTGTCACCCTAGACATCGACCCTTCCTTCTCCTTTACTCTGCTCCTTTTATTACTTCTAAGCCTTCCTCAGACTCTCTTCACTTTCCTTCACGCCTTTCTCACTGGACAATATAAGTGCACGTTGTTTTATAACGTAGGTGCAGATGAAGACCAGCCTTATTAGCCTTATTACTCTTATTGTTAATGGTCGAGATCAGAGTTGCACAATCTAGTTAACAGCTCTCCAAACACTTAAATAGAACACAGTTTATTGAAGAATTTAGAATTTTCCTAGGATCTTATACTTCTGTACTCTCTGATCTCTATCAATTGATTCACTACCTTGGGTGACCTAAAGATACTAAGACATGGCTAGAAACTGCAGGATGTATTGATAACAGAATAATTCAGAATGATTCCTGAGGTCTCTTATGTCAAAATTGATTGGTCAAGGATCCAGTCTCATAAACAGAGATGGAATACATCAGTCTCTGGTTTTAGAAACTGATTAAAGATCACCTTAAGTAAATAGTATAGTCTGGATGAGGACAAAGACATCCCAATTATTCCATCTACCTTCTTTGTTGATGTTCTTAAATCAGAGGTGGCATATTTAATTAGAAAGCTGAATACAGGATGGCAGACTGCCCCCCTTCCTGAATTAACACGGTTTACAAAGCAGTTTGATGATACTTTGACACATAAACAATAAAAATTACAGACTGAATTAATAGGTCTTCAGATTAAGCAATTAGGTAAACCCAATAATAAGGGCACCTCTGTGTCTGATAAGATCAAGACATTGGTCAGTACTGTAAGGAAAGGAGACACTGGAAGAATAATTACCCAGCCTTAGCTTGAAGGATAAAAATCTAAAAACTGTGCCCATAAATGAAGGCTCTCTGAAGAGATAGGTTCCAAACTCTGCCCACAAATGCCCTTAACATTGAAGGAATAAAAATACATACACTTTCAAAAACAGGTTTCATTTTTAAATGACTCTAGGCTACACTCTTTACCAGAGATCTTCCACCTTTCCATTATTTATTTTTTACTTAGAACAAAAATATTTCAACAGTTGGAATCTCAAATACCCCTTAGACTATCTTTGTCTCATGCACTCTTGATTCTCTGAGCTTTTTGCCAGTCAACACGTTTTAGTGCTTAGTGACTCCACTCCAGTGAATCAAATGAAACAAGACCTACTTTCTAAATGGAGTACCGCTATTAAATATGGACCAATGACCTATTTCTGGAACATCTGAAGGAGGAGAATCCCCAGCCTATGACTGAATGATTGCACAGACTAACTACCCACTAATCAATCTGAGACTTTAAATCTATCCCTGAAAGTCTCTGGGTCAAAGATGGTCCAGATGTGAGACAAATCTGGAGTGTGAGCCCTTAAAACCTGTATTAGTTCAGCAAGATTTTTACCGAAACTGCCCCAGTACCCAATGGAAAAAACAAAGAAGGCTGCTGAAGAACTGCAGCCCATGTTATTTTCAGGCCTCAAGAGAGGACTAATTATCTCTTACACCTGCTCTTGTAAAACCCCTGTTCTATCTGTCAAAGACAAATAGCCATGGCTGCTGCTTTATACAAGATTCAAGGGTCATTAACAAAAAGATTGTGCCTTTCGCTTCCTTGGAACCTCAGCCCCTACTATCATCACGTTTTCAATCCCACAGCCAGGTGCTTACCTTACATTGGTATGGCTATGCTCCACATTCTTAATATGTCCTTGCATGTGGACTCATAACATCTATTTGCACTTAACTGAGGAAATCAACTATATCTATATCTACATCTAATCAATATCTATATAAAAAATTTGTCCTAACAGTTGACAAAATATCCTCTTCCTTCTCAAAATTATTTAATTATAGCCTTAGAAGCATCCAAATCACTAGGATTCTGCTTTCAAATAATATGTAGATGAACTGGTATGTTCTCCAAATCAAGAGTCTTGCAGAACTGATTCCCTTGATTTACTGACAGCATTACATACAAGGTACACAAGGTCTCTAAGGATTATCTTCAATTTTCTCATACCCAAGTACATTATCTAGGCCATAAAACAATGCAAAATGGAAAGACTCTTTCTTCTCAATGAGAGTAGATATTCATGACTTTCCTGAGCTGATTACCAGAACCTAACCTAAAGGATTTGTGTCAGATACTACAGTAGACATATGATTTGTAACTTTTTTGAATTGGCTTCCTGTCTACATGATGTAATGAAAGCCAACACACATGAGCCTTCGTCCTGAAAAAATCATTGGAAACTGTTTTCTGTAACATAAAGAAATCTCTTGAAAACATCCTAGCCTTGAACTCATGCCTCATCATCAACCTATTTGTATATTAAACATCCAGAAAGACTTTGGAGATTCCAGCACAACAGGACAATGGTACACAGACATCAGTGATCTATTTAATATTATAGCCTCTCACTTCACCAGATAGCAAAAGCTCACCCCAATTTGTGAGCAATAACATCAGCCACAGTGTTATCCAAGGCCTCTGCTGACCTAGCATCTCCACTTAGCCTCATGATCCTTCATGCTGTTCTGACCTTACTTTTGTCTGAAAACACCCAGAACGTTTCTGCTTCTAGAATGACCTCTTACAAAATTCTTCTCTGACCCACACATATTTCTATCTATCATTGTAATACTCGAAACCCCAACACCCACCTACCACTCCCAAAAAAGAGAGAACTTTGTGACTATCATGCTCTTACTCAGGAATTTTTTTTTTTTTGCCTTGCCCTGACCTCCTTGAAACTCATTTAGAATACCAACATTTAAGAACTCAAAAAGGAGGCTACAAAGCCAGATACACAATTGCAATTCATTCTGATATGCTCAAATTCAATCCTTTCTGTACAGACGCTGTTTTGTACAACTTGATGAAACTGTAGCACTTACTAGGGCCTGCCAGTTAACTAAAGACAAGAGGTCTTTGCAGACAGTAGATAGGCTTTGAGAGTGATGAATAATTAATGATATGATAGAAACAACATGGCTTTTAAACTTCCCTGACATATGATTATAAACATGTTCTTACTTGTCTCTCTGTTTCCTGGTTTGCCAAGAGTCACTCACTGCTGTAAAGCAGCTACTCTGGCAGCCGCTAAGACACTTGTGTTCATTTTCCATTTAGTGGATACCCACATATTTATTTTGTGAAAGGAGTACCCATTTCACTGGAGCAGTAATTTAAAACTTTGTAAGGCTCTGCCTGTCACACACAAGTTTCACTGTCCCTAATTTCCAGTGAAAACAGAAAGACTGAACGGTAAACTAAACTTAAATTGGCAAAAATATCACAGATACTTAAGTTGCCATTGTTAAAGACCTTACTGTTTATTTTCATGGGTGTGAGCTCCACTTTAAACAGGAACTCAGACTATTCCCATATGAGATGGTCATTGGATGCTCTATGTGTCTCAACAGCTTACCTCCTATCATTTTGCATTGAGTTATCTTGACACCTTTATCCAAAAACAACTGATCATAAATACACGAATTTACTTTTGGCTTCACAATTTTATCAATATATATACGCATATGATATGTATATGCATACAATCCATAAGCCAGTATTGCACTATTTTAATGACTCTGTAGTAAGTTTTGAAATTGGGAAGTATAAGTCTTCCACCCTTGTTCTTTTTCACAATTGTTAAGGCCATTCTGAGTCCCCTGCATTTTCATTTGCTGCCAACAAAGGCAGCATGGATTTTGATAGAGATTGTGTTGAATCTGCAGATCAATTTGTGGAGCCCTGGCATCTTAAAGACTTAACAATATTAATATTATCCATGAACATGGGATGTCTTTCCACTTATCTAGATATTTTTCAATTTATTTTAACAATTAGAGTTTTCAGTGTACAATTTTTACACTTCCTTTGTCAAAAATTTTCCAAAGTATTTTATTCTTTTTTATTCTATTGCAAATAGAATTGTTAATGTCATTTTTTGTATTGTTCATTGCTAATGTATAGAAATACAAAGATTTCTTTACATTTGTCTTGCATAACACAAACTTGCTTAGCTTGTTAGTAGTTATGGTTTTTTAGGGTATTCCTTAGGATTTCCTATATAGATTATGTCATCTGCAAATAGCTTTAGTTCTTTTTTTCCACTATGTATGACTTTTATTTCTTTTTCTTGCCTAATTTCCTTAACTAGAACCTCTAGCGCAATGTTGAATAGAAGTGACTAGAGTGAACATGTGCATCTTATTCCTGATTTTAAGAGAAAAAGCATTTGGTTTTCATCATCAAGCATGATGTTATCTGTTGATTTTTCATAGATGTTCTATGCATCCCACATGGGATAGTGCACCACTAATCCTTCCCTCGTAGGTCTACTGACACATCCTTTCTCTATCTCTCTGCTTACTCTGCCCTGGGGAAAAAAAGAGTCACTTCACTGACAGGTGAGTTAAAAAGAGGAAGTGGCCATGAGGTATCCACCATTCTCCTCTTCCCTCTCTCTTGGGAGCTGGGTGACCACAGGAAACACCTTTTCTGTTATGCTTCTTCACATCTTAAGTTTTTAAGGGAAAGCCTTGATATGGGGAGGTCTTCAGTTCAGAGCTACCCGTGATTAAGTGTCCAATTGTAGGGTTTTGGCATAATAAAATTTATGTTCTTCGGTATCAGCTGTATCATCTTTACCTAGCTGATACTCTCTGTTTATCCTAATTGATTCCTAAGCTGAACAAGGAAAAGGGATGCTATATGTACCCCAGTGAATCCCAAATAAGGGAGGAAGGAATACTTTAAGTTCTAGTAAAATGCTATATGAAGAAGATTAAAGACATCCCTGTGTTTAGCTAGGGGAAGTGATGAAATCAGAAAAATTGGTCTTTGATACGAGCTTTAGAGTGCTCTCCAACCATACACTTTGAATGACATAAAAGCTCCTTTATTATCTTAAGCATGGAAAACATATTTGGCTAAACAAGTATAAAATCTTGGGGTAAGATGAAGAATTGATGTTGGGTGTGAAAAGAAACGGACTTGAAGGGGTTAAATGTTTTATCTTAGATGATGGATGCAAATGCTTTAATGGCAACGGTAAGATAGTGCCTCCATAAATAACACCAGAGTGATTTCCTTAGATGGCCAAGGATTTTTATAGCTCATGGACCTCAGTGTAAATCAGTGGCTGCACTGACTCTCTTTACTTGCTTTATATAGAGATAGGTGAAGAGAGGGGGCTGCAGTTATGATTAAAATCTCCCAATAATTGAAGGCTGTCCTATGAAAGAGGAATTAGATTTATTCTAAAACCTACAGAAGGCAAATCAGAATTAGCTTAATGACGTTAAGATGGAATGGAATTTGGTCATTGTAAAGAAAAAGCAAATAATTAACTGCTCAAAAAGTAGAATTGGACACTGTGATGGCAAGAGCTACAGTTTCTGGAAACATTTCAGCAGAAACCAGATGCTCACCTGTAGAGAATGTTGTGGAGGGAGATTCCTGAATGTGACAGGGATTGAACCAAATGTTCCACGTGGTTCCTTCCAGCTCTGAAATTGTAGAATTCAAGAAAGAACTAGCATAAGGAATACACAACTCTGTAGGCAGAACACCTGGATTCTAGGCTCAATTCTTCTACTAACTTGCTATATTACTTGGTACAAATTTCTTATTCTTTATGGACTGCACTTCCCTTCCTTGTAAAAGGCATAGTCGGGAGTTAGAGGAGAATAATTGTTATTTAAGCTTTCTTTTCGCTAAAAAAAATACTAGGACTGAAATGGAGAGAGACATAGAGTGTTCTAAGCACTTAGAGCAGTGGTATGCAGATTGGCACAGGTGAAGCTTTCCTAAGGTGTATGGCACAGTGATGTGTAAGAACTAGCCTGCACTAGCACAGGAGAGCCCACCAAGCACTCTTCTCCAATTTTGAGGTTCAGTGACATGAGGCTGCTGTCATGAGTTTATTTAAAACATTAATTTGGCAAAAGCTACAAATCTGAGCTTTTTGTTCCACAGTTTATCAGCACAACTTTGGTTACCAGGCAGTTTTATCAGACTCAATCTTCAGATTGAAGATTGTCTGATAAAGTAGCTGAGATGGTGGTTCAATTTGCTTTCCTCCTACTTTACAAAAGAAAAGCACATCACACATTATTCCTAATAGTAAGAGGCATTGTCCCAGGGTATAGAACCCTCCAGGGCACTAAACAAAGACACATTTGAAGTACTGTTATTGATTTCCATAAAGTATATGACTAATGGCTTGGAAATCAATCCTTTTGCCTAAAAGGTAGTTTCTGTTTTATTTTTAATAAAATTGACCAGTAACTCAATTTGAGCTGTCAACAAATAGATCACTAGCAATCATTTTTATGATAAATAACTATAATTTTGTGCATAAAACTCAAGCAGTCTGAAAAGTTGGGTGGCATTTTTTATAATAAATCTTGAATATGGTTTGTGACTGTTTACATTTTAAAAACAAAATGAGAAAGAAATAGAACTAATGTTAATTCTGTCTCATTCTAATAGTGATATTTATTAAAAAATACATAATCTAATAGAAACGAATGCCTACTCATCTCACTAACAAATACATTTACCACAACATTTTATTTTAAACATAATAAATATACTTTTTTTGAAATTTACAACTTGTTTATTGTTTCAGTTGATATACAAGGTAATAATTTTAATAACTGAAAAAACTACGTTGATGCTTAGAGTCATGCTCATAGGCAATAAAAAGTTACATATAAATTTCCATATAATATTTTTGATATAGGAAAGCATAATAGACATTTGTATGAAATAGTTTCAAGTATAAGCTACATTACATTAGAATAAAATTATGTTTGGGAATTAGAATGAAAATTTGAGTTCAAGGAGAAAAACTGCTATAAAAGTTCCACTGTGTGTGTGTGTGTGTGTGTGTGTGTATGTATTTAAACTAAAGATAGTGGGTATCAAATTGCTCAAGTATTCTGAATCATTTAGACACATTTAAAATGATAGTTTTATTTGAAAACGTTAGTATTTATCATGTATTGAAAATTATATTCTTAACAGTTTAGTAAATAAAATGGCACGTGGGGGAAGTTGTATGCCTATCCCCTTCCCATAATATATCACACAGCATCAGGGACCATTGGTGCCAGCCATCTCCACCAACTGAGTGACATTTCCATGTGCTGTTACACCTCTTGGTAGAGAGGAGCCTCTCAACACATCTTGGATTGCTTGATTAGTCTAGTGAAGGACTTCAGAGAGATGAGCCCTTATTTCAATGAACAACTGAAATTCTGTGGCTTCAGCCAAAAATGATGTCAGTCAGCTAAGGAGTTCTTCCTTTTACTCACTACAGCAACCTGGCAAGAGGAAGGCTCAACCAGCATCTGAAGCTTCAGATGCTGCGGTGCAAGAAAGCCTTAAAGTTTTTCTGAATTTAAACCTAGGACAATTACATTTGGCCGAACTACAGGTATGTCTGGTGTACCTGTAAATACTCAAGTGGCAAAGGAGCATTCATTTCGGGGAACATGGAATTAGAAACTTTAATCTTTGAAAGGAATCTTTAGAAAATAAGTGGTGAATTCAAGGTATCAGGACAAAGAAAGCTCCCTGGCTTCTTTCTCCGAATGTTTCACCTCTGCCTTCACTTCCTTCTCTAAAGGGAGAAGGGATTATTTGCAGAGAAGCAGCAGGAGATTCTTGATTTATGTTCTTTCTCTTGGAAACCAAAATTCTGACCTGCTCCTCCCTATCTGTAATGTTTGGGATAGATCTCCATAAGAAGAGGACAGTGGTTGGTCAGTGCAGCCTGTGATTAGGTTGGCAGTCCAATTCTGGGGGCCCAGTCAAAAGCCTGTGTTGCTCCATGTGTACGCCACATCCTACAACACAGCTTCATTGGCAATAAAGGGTGTAGTTTGTTCTCCACTCTCTGCCTTTGTTGTCTCTCAACCTGCCCGGAAAAGGAGGTTTCTAAAATTTCCAAATAAGCATTCATCTGTAGAATTAAATTAAGAGGTAAATGTGGCTGGTACAAAAATCATTTTTGTCAGAATTTAGAGAAGATACAGGTATCATTGTGCTGTCAATACAAAAGGGGTAATTAAGATTAGAATGGGAAGACAGAGGGAGAGACTTTTGAAATTCCAAGGAGTAAAAGAAGGACCCAACCCTTGTCTCTTAATGTTCCCCGTCTTTGTAGGGTGATAATATGGCAATTTTTAAAAACCTGGCCAGGCCTATCACTAGTCTTCATCCTGTGAAAAGAAGACTGACACCATAGGATTGATGTAACATAGTAGTGATTCCTCTGATTTAAATCTTTGTCTTTATACTGTATGTACACAAACAAATGGTTTTAAGCACACAAACACAGATTATGGCTGACTGCAAAAATCTGACCCATTGGTAACTGAGTTTTTAAATTTACCATCACTAATTTTCCAGATTGGCAGGTTTATGCCTCAGACAATGTGGTCATTGACACACATGTCTAGCTTTTTTTTTGTAAAGTATCTACCATTGCATATTCCTGGAGCTCTCATAAGCACACACCTCAGAGGATAAATACGGTTGTTATCAACCTCTGGTAGACCTTTAGGCTGCTTTAGAATATGAACTCTTTAAGTGCAGAAACCATAACTTGATAAACATGATACTTTGTATAAGAAACTAGAGCTGATGTGAAGGACCTAAGATTCTACCTGGTCAACTTGGGCCGTTCATTATTCATTCATTCAACAAATATTTATTAATTGCCTGTTCTACTCTAGGTGTAGGTGCTTTGGTCATAAATTACAGAAAGAGTTGTAAATTCTTCCCATCTACGGGTCCGACACTTCCTGTCCTGCAGTTCCTCTGTAATGTGACTTTGAAGCTTCTCCTATCAAGAAAAACAGTGTAGTTTTCTAACTCTTTAATTTTGGTTTAACGCTGTTACCTAACTCAGTCAATGAGGACATTAGCAAGTGTGATACAAATAGGGAGCTGAAAAGTGCTTGATCATAGGGGTTTGCCATCTCTTGAGAGTTAATACGTGAACATGCAATTATCTCCACTATCCTTATAGACTGCCAGCCAACCTGCAGACACGTGACTGGGCCATCATCCTTTAGCTGACTGCAAATGCATGCATGAACTCAGTTGTTGCCACTTTGAGCAGAGATAACTATCTCAGCAGAGCCTCTCCCAAGTTGCTACCCACAGAACCATGAGCAAAGAAATAAGTGGTTTGTTGGTTTTAGGCTACTAAGTTTCAGAGATCGCTTGTTACACAGCAAGAGCTAACTAATCCCAGTGCTGGAGATTCAACTGCAAATAAAGCAGAAAATGTCCTTGCTTTCATGAAATTGTCATTCTTTAGGAGAAGAAAAAAATAAACAACAAAGAAAATAAGAAAATATAAGATATGGTAAGACAGAAAATTAAAATGGGGTAACATGATAGCAAGTGCCTGGAGAACTTCTTAGGATTGGGAGGTCAAAGAGTGATGCCAAAGGAGACAGCCAACACCATTTGGATAAGATTTTTCCAGGCTGAATTATTTCAGCCAGTATGATAGAAAGGGAGCAGATTTCTGGCACAAATAGGGATGGCTTCTAGGTGATTGCAAGGCAATGGCTTTCAGGACAACTTCCTGCCAAAAGTCAAAATGTTTACATCTGAAAATACAGGGTGCTCCTCATCTACCAGGACAAAATGGTGGGAGAAGAAAAGAGAGAACAAAATTCTCATGAATCACAATGAACACCTTGCACCAGGAGTCCTAAAGACCTTTGTTCAAGGTTTTGCATTGTTTTCCTGGGACCTGGCCAATTTTTCACTTGACAAGTTTGTCCTAGCTATGGAATAGACTCAAAATATGTGTACAATGGTGGCCAAAACATGCTCTGAAAGAAAGAAAAATAGCAAGATGAATGATCTGGAGGCTGTTGAAGGCTTTACTGATCAGTGTATGTTTTATCAGAACACTAGATTGACAAAATAGTTTATTTCTAATGCTACAACATGAAGGATTTCAATCAACTGCCTATTCATTCTCTGTCACTTCATTTACAGTGGCCCAGGCTGTCAAGATGATACCCAGCCTGTGTCCACAGCCCAAAGGTAGAAGAATAATAGGGAGGAAAATATGCAAGCAAAATAAGGGTTGCAGTAGGAGGAGCATAGGGGAGC
Source organism: Sapajus apella (assembly GCF_009761245.1). Taxonomy (NCBI): domain Eukaryota; kingdom Metazoa; phylum Chordata; class Mammalia; order Primates; family Cebidae; genus Sapajus; species Sapajus apella. The sequence goes on from NW_022436953.1 coordinate 15,140,793, forward strand.
CTACCATGTATCTCCCTACCAAAAAAGGTCAGGAAGCTTGTTCTGAAGAACAAGAATAATATTTGTCAACAGGAATTATGTCAAACTCAGGGTAAAATCCCAAATTGTAGCTTGGTTAGTATATGAAAATCTTTATGTGCACTGATAAAAGGATATAATTGTGGAATAGTGGTAGAAAAGACTGGAAAAGCAACATTAAATACATGTATACATGCATACATACACACAATGAACAGTTTTAGCAGAATTCCTCATCAGTGTTCTAAGACCTATGCTGTATGCAGCACAGGACTACATTAGAGTAGAATTTAGGTTTGAAAGGAAGGAAGTGAGAAAAGGAGGAAGGAAGAGACAGAAGGAGGGAGGGAGGGGATAAAATAGTAGGGAAGGAAAAAGGAAGGTAAGAGACAGAAGCTGCCATATTAAAGTTAAAAGATGAAGTATGTGTTCAAGTTACACTGAAAAATCAAACAAAAGCAACCTGCAGGCAATCCACAGAGTTCTATTGGAGATAGACTACAGCGCCACCTCCTGACTGGAAGACTTTTTAAGTGTTCACATGCAAAGGCTTTGGAAGTGAGCCATTGTTTCTCCAGCATGAGAAAGATGGGCTGGTGGGATGCTTGCTTTTTAACACTGATATCCTCTTTAATTGACTGTGATTCCTACTAATGTATAAATGCCCAGAAAAGTAGGCCTAGAGAAAAAAATCAACACAGTACTACTTTACCCCCATCATTTGTTTTTAGGTGTTTTTCACCTAAATTTGTTTAAAGTTAAACTTGCATTAATTTTAAAGGCTAATACTGCATTTGGCACTAATGTGAATTTTAACATTCTTAGTCATTTTCTGGAAAGCCTTGCCAACGTCATATGTTTTTTCAAAGCAACTGTCTTAGTATAATAATATAGACACAGTAGGCACATATTCTAATCGTACTGAGAAATCTTTAAAACTGCCATAGGGTTTTAGCTGAAATGTACTGGCAAATGCAATTTGTACAATTGAAAACATGAGGAAGGAAAGAAGAAAATTTCTTTTTGCAGTTGAATCTGAAAGATCTCAGGAAGAACGTAGGGTCCTGCCTCAGGAGCGTGAGCTCTTTCCAGTAAGTCTCCACTGCACCATGAATAGCAAAGCTCTCTCTCTCCGGGGCCTCAGGAAGAAAAATCAGGCATGAGAATATCTAAAGAAAAATAGATTTTTTTCCAAGGCTGATGATTGCCTGGGGTCATGATAGTGCTTTTCCAGGCCCACATTACGCAACGCAATAAAACAGTCCCCTGTTTTCTTACCATTTGAAAGTCATGCTTGCTTTGGTCTGAATTTTTAATAACCACATTTGCTTATAGCCATGATCATCAGGCTCATTCTGCCCACAGACTGGAGGCTGTGGCCCAGCTGGGTGCCCTGAGTGAGCTACAAGGATTCCAGGCCCACAGGAAAATGTGGGGGCCGTCCTCACGCAGATGCATCAGCATGTGCTAATGGTCCTTTTCTGATACACAGCCACTGCCACATCCTCCCCACTTTGCTATGAAGGAGTCCAGCAGACATACAAACAAAGGCATGGGCTACACTGACATGGAGTGAAATTAGCCAAAACGACTCAACTTCCCTAAAAAGACAACAGGTTTACCAAGTGGTTCACAGCTGTAAATCCTGACTGCTTCAAAAAGTGCTAAGTTGTTTTCCCCCAAATGGCACAGGGTCTTGCAGAGGATAGGTACTCAGTCAGTACCCGCTGAGTGAAGAGATAAAGGGAGTGACTGGCCTGGGAGGAGTAAGGGCTTAGAAATTGGATAATCTCTCGGAGAATAAGGGGTGGTGTAGTGGATTCTGCAGACAGGTAGGCAGGTAGGAGGACCAGGCCCCACAGAGGTGGGAGCTTATATCCAGAGAAATGCAACAGGCATTTACCTCAACAAGAATAATTTGCTCAGCTTCAAACTTAGAATACTAATAATTATGTTACATGGAATTTGGGAATGAAGATTTAGTGAGATAATAAATATAAAGAGGTCTTACATATCTTCAATAGTTGGTGGATATTATTTCTACTTCACCGATGGCAAACTGAGACTCAGACAGGTGAACTGAGTTTTCCTGCGTTGCACAGCTAGCAAGTGGTAATGCCCAACTGGAATCCAGCTCTTCTGATGCTGAGCCCAGGGCCCTTTCCCCTAAACCTTATTCCCTCCATCTAGCTGAAAAGAGGAAAAGTCAGAAATCTCATGGGTGCTTGTTTTCTTTCGTGATTGGGCACAGGAATGTAGCCATCTTAAGGTCCACAGTCCTTAGAGAGATGATCTATCCCAACGTTCTTACATGAGAGGAAGTGAGAGGAGGTAGAGTGGCATGGGGATGAGCACAAGCTGCAGAGTTGAATTGAATGGACTCGAGCTCCAGCACTTAGCTCTGTATCATCTTCACCAATTTTCTTAATATCGCTAAGTCTCATTGTCCCTGAAGCTTTTTTATGTAAAATGAGGATGATAATAATGCCACTGAATACTACTGTCAACATAAAATTCATGCATATTACATTAAAAAACGTGAGGCCGGGTGTGGTGGCTCATGCCTGTAATCCCAGCACTGTGGGAGCCCGAGGCGGGTGGATCACGAGGTCAAGAGATCGAGACCATCCTGGTCAACATGGTGAAACCCCATCTCTATTAAAAATACAAAACGTTATCTGGGCATGGTGGCGCATGCCTGCAATCCCAGCGACTCAGGAGGCTGGGGCAGGAGAATTGCCTGAACCCGGGAGGCGGAGGTTGCGGTGAGCCAAGATCGAGATCGCGCCATTGTACTCCAGCCTGGGTAACGAGAGCAAAACTCCGTCTCAAAAAAAAAAAAAAAAAAAAATGTGATCTATGCAAAACATTGATGCTTTCTGCCATTACCATCAAAGCTGTGATTTCCAACATATTTTAGCTGTGTAATGAGGCTGATGATAGATCTCAATGGATTAGAAAAAGACCAAGGGTTTGGGTTTGGGATCAACCAAACTCCATGGTCCCAATCCCTCTATTCAATGCATACACACAATTACATATTTTTGTTTTAATTAACCCCATACCTTCGATTCCAAGACAGATACTCCTCACTTTTGTTCTTTAAGAGTGTTAGGCTAAGGTCAACCCTATTGTCTGGGCAAAAACGGCAGGGGTTGCAGCAGCCAGGCCAGTGAGAGAGGGGACATAAGCAAGAGGCCGTGATAGGTACTCACTTGGAACTGTGCCCAGAAACATGGAAAGCCAGAGAAGGGATGAAAATAATCACACACACACTCTCTCTCTCCTCCTCCTCCTCACTCCCCCTCCTCCCCACCTCTCCCTCCCCTCCTCCCCCCTTCCCCTCCCTCTCCCTCTTCCCTCCCTCTCCCCATTCCCCTTCCCTCCCCCTCCCCCTCTCCTTCTCCCTCTCCTTCTCTCTCTCTGTCTCCCCGCTGAGATCTGGGCTGAAGAAGCTAAGGAATTGTCTAGACCCAGGGGTGAGAATGGGAGGTACAGCCAAGGCTAGAAATCCAGAAATGGCCTCCACCTAGTCTTTTAGCCACCACCCTGCCTCCACTTGTCCTCCAAACTTCTAAAAAATGTGTTTTACACTTGCTGGCTTTATTTCCTCATCTCTCAGCACTCCTCAACCCACTCACATCTAGCGTGCATCTCCATTAATCCACAAAACAGCTCCTGATAGCATTATCAATGAAGTTAAACTGCTAAATTCAATGAATGCTTTTTTTCAGTACCCATTTTATTTGACCACTCAACAGTATTCATAACGGGACTTCTTCCTTAAGGATTCTCACCTTCTTTTCTCCATAACACCCCAGACTCCTGAGTTTCCTCTGACTTTCTATATACTTTTTTAAAAAATTATACTTTAAGTTCTGGGGTACATGTGCAGAACACGCAGGTTTGTTACATAGGTATACATGTGTCATGGTGGTTTGCTGCATCCATCATCCAGTCGTCTACATTAGGTATTTCTCCTAACGCTACCTCTCCCCAAACACCTATCCCCCTACAGGCCCCAGTGTGTGATGTTCCCCTCCCAGTGTCCATGTGTTCTCATTGTTGAATACCCACTTATGAGTGAGAACATGTAGTGTTTGGTTTTCTGTTCTTGTGTCAGTTTGCTGCGAACGATGGTTTCCAGCTTCATTCATGTACTTTAGTCTCCTTTTCAAATCTTTCCATCTTTACAGCAAGTAAAATATGTGAGTTCTTTAAGGCTCAATTCTAGACTCTCTTCATTTTACAGTCTCTCCCCAGGTAATCTCCATGTTTATGATTATAATGATCTAATCTATGCCAATAATTCTCAAATTTCTATTTCTGATTCAGACTTATCTTCCTAACCAGAGACCCATATATCTGATTGCCTATTTAGTACATTCATTTCAAACTCAAAGGTGCTTCAAATTCAAAAATGATCTGAAACTAATACAATTTTTCCCCAGACCCTGTCTTCCTATCCCATTGAATGACCTGCAGTTCATCCAGTTATGCAATCCAGAGACTAGAAGTCATTTTTTATGCCATACAATTTCTATTTAATTTATTTTCCAGTATCTGTCTAATCTACCCATTTATCACCATTTCTGCTATCCATAGTCTAGTCTATTTTGCCTAAACATCTTTTTTTTTTTTTTTTTCCTCTGAGATGGAGTCTTGCTCTGTCGGCAGGCTGGATTGCAATGCTGTGATCTCGGCTCACTGCAGCCTCTGCCTCCTGGGTTTAATCAGTTCTCCTGCCTCAACCTCCTGAGTAGCAGGGACTACAGGTGCACGCTACAACGCCCAGCTAATTTTTGCATTTTTAGTAGAGACGGGGTTTCACCATGTTGGCCAGGATGGTCTCGATCTCTTGACCTTGTGATTCACCTGCCTCAGCCTCACAAAGTGCTGGGATTACAGGCATGAGCCACTGCACCCAGCAGGCTAAACATCTTTAATACCCTTTTAGTGAATTTCCCTCCTTTCCCTTGTCTTCCTTCCTAATTCATTCTCCTCACATTCAGGCCACTGTAATCTTCAGGCCATAACTGATTACATCTGATTCCAATCCTCTCCCTCACTAAATACTTTAATGGATTCCCATGCTCTTAAAATAAAATCATCCATATGCCCTAGAAGATTCTGCATGATCTTGCTCAACTCTGCAGACTCACATTAAGCCTCCTTTTTTCTTGCTGGTCTCGATGATCTTGCCTCAATAGTATTCTATGCTAATCCCTTTATCTGGAATGCTCCTTCCTCCTCTACCTTCACACAACTCACACCTGTTCATTCCTTAGATTTCATAGAAGTCTTTTCTTACTCTCTCAGGCAAAGCCAAGTCCACCTGCTCAATACTATCATAGCATGATGACATATTCTCCACAGCACTTATCCAGTTTAAGTTTGCATGTATTTGGATTATTTACTCTACCTCTCCTTCCCCCAGATGTTGGCAGCACACTTGTTCCGCTCACTGTTTTCTCTCCGTTCTCTCTCCCAGGGTGTGGCACATAGTAGAGGTTTAATAAATATTGTTAAATGGAAGAAAAACAAGGATAGGATGATGAGGAGCTCCACGACACTTAGAGGACCAGAGTTGAGACAACCAAAGCTCTCTTTTTTTGATATGCTGATACTATTGTGCCAGGCATCCCCAGGTTCAGGGATAGAGAGTTGAAGAAGACTACAGTCATCTCTAGGAAGATCTGGATCAATGTAATTGCACTATCCATGTTCCCAAAAGCCAGAATACCCTTAGATGACATAAGCCAGGATAAATGACTAAAGATCCTAAGGGGTGAAAGGAAGCGTAACTAGAAGGGAATGCAGGCAGATGGATGACACATGAGGCAAATGTTAAGAAATGATGGAACACAGCTTCTGGGAATCTCACCCCAGAAGCCTTTTGCACAATGATTGAGTCTTGTCCCTGCAGGTGATTAATGTGACACCCCTGGGCTTCTGTCTGACCTCATCTCCACTGGTTTGAGTATCTCCAGCATTGGTTCCCTGCAGTATCTGAGTCATTGAATTTTTGGTTTCGGTTTCGGTTTTGTTTTTGATACAAATGTACTCTTTCTTCTTCAAAAGACAGGAGATATCTGACAATGGCCAAGGACATCTTTTATTCTCTCCCTGGCTGAAGAGACAGAAAAACAACATACTGTCTCATGGCGCACAAGTCATGAGATTTGCTTCTAGCATGATATCTTTTGGGAGAGAGGTGTATCAACTGAAGCAGCAAACGTTTGCCAAGAAGTGGAAGAAAACTCATAGAGAGGAGCCAGAAAGCAGGGGGTTTTCCGTTTCGCTGCCAGAGTCTCATCCCAATCCCCAACCCGACCTCTTTAGTTGCTGTGTGACCCTCAGCAGGTGACAGAACTCCTTTGTGGTTCAATTTCATCATTTGAAAACGGAGTTGATGATACTGTTCTTACCATAGTGGGTTGTCTGAAGATAAAGTGAGATGATGCATAGAACACTCAATAAATGTTAGGTCTTGATATTTCAAGATATCACATACAAAATGCATATTGGGGAAGGTGTTCATTCTCAATAGAACAAAAAATAATTTAAAATATTTTGAGGAGTTTCCATAACAACAGATATTAGATACAACCTTCAGTGACTTCATGGTTTTCAGAGATGGAATCAGAAGATCAATATCCTTCTCTACCTGGTATTTAAGCCATGCTTTTACATCAGGAATATTTATTACAATGCAAGGAGGATATGTGGCAGTATCTCTGGGACAGATGGTATCACAGGATAAACATGCAGATCTTTCTGCAGCAACAATTTTAGCTAATGGTATAAACATAATTGGGGGGCAAAAAACATGCACAAGTTGAAGAGTAGAATGTGAAACTCTCATTTTTAGGATGATGGCATCAAAGAAATTTCAAGGTAACTGGGGGTCTAGAGTTGTGTCCATAGATCTCTAGAGATATATATAAGCTTACTCTCCTTCACTATTAAGAGAATTGGTGGGGCAATTTAGTAGTACTGATTTAAAGAACAGGAAAAGGATCATTACAGATGAGAAATTAAATATCCAACAAGGGAATGCAATTTGTTGAATCCTTTCAAAAATTGCCTTTTTCTAGGTGTTTCTTCCAAAGCAATTCAGAAAGAGTAAAAGAAAAAAAAAAAAAGAAGAAAAGAAAAAAAATCAATTGTTTCAAATGATTCAAAAAGTAGGGTTCAATGTTTCTGGGCAACTTCATGGAAAATATTAAAAATGGGTTCCTGGGCCAAGGAACAACTTAAATGAGTCCAGCAAATGAAAATTAAGAGTATAGGATCTTTTCTCCTGCTCTGTCGTACCTAGATTTAGGAAATATGAAGCTAGTCTAAATGAGAAGCACTCAAGACAGCAGGTTTGCATATAGGTGAGACACTCCTAACACAGAAAGTGCAGAGAAAGAACCCAGACTAGGGACAGAAGATCCAGTTTACATCCAAGCTCTGAGGCCAACAGGGTGTGGCAATTGTTTAACTTCTCTGGGTTGCCTCAGCTGTAAACTGGGAAGCTGGACTCAATATCTATAAATCTCAGGGTTAAAAAGGACCTCAGGAACCATTTAACCCAATACTTTCTTAATGCAACAGTTCAAGACTTTTGCTGGAACATTTCCAGAGATAGAAAGACATTTGTCACTTCTGAGTGTCACCATTGGGTGAATGATGACATTCATTCCCAGTACAGAGCTGGGGGTCAGGGGACTTAAGTCCAGGCTCCATAAGCAATTTATGTATATCTGCATACATAATCCTTTACCTTATTGAGTTTCAGGCTCCTCTCCCTCCATAAAGCAAGGAGGAAGTAATTAAATAATTCTCAGTAAGTTGTTTGTGAACCTCCAGTGATATCAAATCCCTAATATTCAAAATATATTCCTTTTTCTACCTCTATCCTCTTTGCCCAGGACTACATGAGAGAATATAGCTACTATACCACCCAGCCACCTGGCTTAAATGGGGGAAATAGTCAAGAGATGTTTCTCCAGGAATTAAGAGGTAAAGCTATGAAAGAAAGAAAGTAAAAAGGGGGACTGAAGAAGGTGCACAAAGATAGAATAGGCTCTACACTTTCAGGAAGGCAAGTAGCAGGTTAGGGCAAGAGGACAAAGCCAAGTCAATGTCTAGAATGGGAAAGGGGAAACAGAAGGGACCTTAGGCAGCTGTACCTATAAGAAGGCACCTGTATGAGCAGGGGAGGAAGAGTGAGAGATAAAAACATCAGAATATAAAATCTATTATCTTCCTTCATATCATAGATCTAGCTACTTTGCCTCAGCTTTGCTTCCATATATCATTCAGGTGATACCAGGCATGGATATCACTGTACTTGGGGCTCTGATCTCTCAGGTTACTCGCTTATCTGGGAATGTGCACTTTAAATACACAACAGCCTCCCAAGAACTTACAAGGCAGTCTTGTGCCTATTCTCCCATCTGCAGTTATAATACCCTTTCTCCCCTGGGCCTCTATGCACATTTGTCTTCTCCCTCAAACACACAGGGAGCAGAACCGAAGTTGCATGGTGAGGGTGGGCTCTTGCTTTGGGCTCTGACTAAAGAGTAGCTGCTCCAGTAGTCAGAGGCTGCTGTTAGAATGGAAAGTCAATTTGAATCAGATTGGGAGAAGAGAGTGCGCAGAAACTGGGGCCCTTGGAAGACACAGTTTCTCAGTGTTCAGTGCAGTGGAGACCAGATTGTCCACAGGTGCAATCTGTCCGAATGTCATCAATATCTTAAAGCTGGCAAGGATTTGGCAGTGCCATCATTGATGATGCTGGATTTTCCCAGGATGTTATGGAATGACTGAATTAATGTCCACAATTAACAGCCTCCCTGATTCACATCTTCAGGAATGCCCTGCCACTCTGACTCTGTTTGGTTATATGACTTGCATGAAACAATGAGACCATGGCCAAACCTAATATAAGCAGAAATTTGTAAAGATGCTTGCACATTATTTTTTCTTTAACCCTTGCTTCTCTATAATCACTAGGAAAACATGCTTGAGGCAGCCTGCTGGAGGGGAAAAGTGAGAATCACATGGAACGAGGCCCCAGCCATCCCAGCCAGCCCTGCTGAGGTGATTCTAGATCAGCTACCACAGCCAATCAAGCCCAGCAGTGCGGGCGCCTCCATGGAATCTAAGACACCCAGCCAACCACAGCCAAAATAGCTCTCACAGGGGCTCACTCTGTCTTCCCATATTGGATTTTCACACTCACACTCTATAGAATATTGTTTTAAGCCACTGAGTTTTGGAGTTGTTCATTTGAAAACACTATTATGGCAATATATTGTCAATACAGGAATATTTCATTTCTTTTATTTGATATGTGGGAAATGAAGCATATTCTTTAATTAGGAAACATCTGTAATAAAATGCTGTTACACACACCTTTCAAAATGCTGCTCCCTGACCCCTTCCCGCATACCTTTTTGGAGTCAAACTCTCTGAACCCCTTCTGCCCTTACTCTGTCCTTTCACAAAATTAAAAGGAAAAGCCACATTGGTAGGCAGTCATTGAGAAGGGGACTGTGTTCCTTGCTTTCCTGTTGTTTTGTCTTAGTGTCCTCAGGTGGCCATTTCTAAGATGAGATTGTCAGCTGAATTATGCAAACTTCTGGAGCCAGCCAAATTGAACCAGTTAGCTCTCAACGTTTATCAAATAATAATAATGATAACCTCCCCAAACAGATGGCCTTTCCTGTCAGCATGAAGCCTTCCAACCACAGCTAGAAACAGGGGTATTAAAAAAAAAAAAAAAGAGAGAGAAAAGAAAATCTAACACAAAAACATTTCTACACAAAGGTTAAGCTACAATCAGATACCCCAAGTCTGATTTTAGACTCTTTTCTGGTCTATTTATCGACTCTTTTTACATAAGTCACTGGCATCTCATAAGTCAACCTCATCTCATAAATCACCACTCCCAAAAGTTAAAGAGGTTGGCTACAGTAAACTACCTGGTTCTCTGGAAAATGACAACCTCTGGGTCCTGTGTCCTTCCAAAGAAACTTCAAAGATGTATTTCACTTAAATATTTGCTGAACATATTCTGGGTTTCCTGGGCTTGGAGAACCAAGGACATTTGGCATTAAAATCTGTCTTCTGACTCTCTGCATGGGACTTCCTGGCTGCTCAGCTGCTTGTACCACTCAGCTCCATCCACCTCAGCCATCTGTCTTTCAAGCTGTGGGTAGATTTGGCCAAGTAGACATGCCTGCCCTATTATTTAGCCATAAATTCCCTGTGGAGGGAAATCCTGAGTGAGATAAAGACCTGAGTCAGTATGGAGTGGTTGTCTGAACCCTTTACAAAGATAAATACAGCTATCGCATTGTTCTTCATCCGTCAGTCAGGGACTCAGTCACCATAAAAGTCACTAAAGCTGAACACAAGGTCAGGAGGGGCTGGCGGCCAGGCAGGTAGGTGCTGAGCTGCTGAGTGCCTCCCAAATCTCCCTCATCAAGAACAGAACTGATCCCAAGTTAGCAAGAAGGCCTGATTTGCACGGAAGAGAAATCAGACACAGGAAATCAGGGAGGCGGATGGTCATGACACAGAAAACAATTCAAAGGAGTGTGTTGGTCAAAAGCACCAAATGATGCAGAAATGGAAGAAGACTCTCAGACAAGCAAAGAAGGCACTCCACAAGGGCACAGCTTCTGGGGTTCGGTTCATTCTTCAGACATTAGCCTCAAAAGTCTGGGATGCATCCAACTGCAACAGAAGTTAGGGAGGTTCCACATCACTGTTTTGGCTGAGCTGTCATTGGTAATTTCCCAGATAAAGGAACTCGTGTTAATTGCTTAAGTGGAATGACAAAGCATTCGAGTTTGCTCTCTTCCAAAGTGCCCTTGCTTTTTAACAGGACCTTTGTGGAGACCATGACCCTACCCCTAAAAAACTCATGTAAAGGATGAGTCACATTCCTTAGGAGGCTGGTGTATGAATCCATGCTTTGCCCCCACTTACATTACTTGTGTGACCCTGGGAAAGGCAGAATTTTTCTCCTGGGCCAACTTTCTTCATGGGCAACTTGGTTCTTCTCCTTTCCTAATTCAAATCTAATTATTGTTGTATAGGGGATTTTGCAAAAACCAGATGAATATTAGTTTCTCTCTATCAGACAGAGCTCTCTCTGGAAACTAAGCTATCATATAAAGTCTTCTTACTCCTGAGTTTAAAAGGCTCTGACTTCAGAGTGGCTCCCGCACCAGTAACCAGAAAACAGGACTGGAGCCGGAGGAGCATACATAATAAACCAACTCAGCTGCTTGCCAAGCAAATAAAGAGATTTTATTTTATTTTATTTGGCAAGCATTAATAACACAAAATGCTAACTGGGGACTCTAAGTGAAATCTGCCTCCTTTATTTATTTGAATTTATAACTGTCAATATCAGCAAAAACCATTTTGCTGATTAGAACTATTTATCTCCTAACTTGTTAATGACATGATACGCACAGACCTTTAACTATTTACTCTTAAAGGCAAGCTTAGTCAAAAAGCAGCTATTTATCCAGGAGAAACATTGGCAATGATTCATACTATGGTGATTGGGTGTGATAAAACTCTGTTGTCTGAGGGCAGCTAGCAGGCAAGAAGTCATTCTGCAGAGCTACAAAACTAATCTTTACTGGATTTGTCACAAACAAAGGATGAAACATTTATGCAAGGAGTCAAGATCCATCCTGGGCTATAAGCCACTGTTACCCCTCCCAACCTGCTGAGGAAATGCAATACAGTCAAACTAGTCAGCAAACAGGCCAGAGACTCTGAAACTGATTACATCTAAGATGTGTTGATTATGCTTCTTGTGACTTAGCAGCCAGGGCCTCCTAGGGAAAGGGAAGGGGGAAAAAATACTAACCAAAAAAACCTATTTGGTATTGCTGAATTCCGATTCTTGGCTTCTGTGGAGTTCAGCAAATTACAATGAACCAACTATTTTATACCCAGGGTCTGGGCTGAGCAGTAAAGGAGGTTGTGGGCTCTCTCTGGACTCAAGAGATAAACCCAAATAGATATGCCCAAGACTTGGCTGGGAGTGAAGGATCTCTGAGTCCTACACCCTAGGTGAAGCTGATAAATTGTAAACTATTTCTCTAATTAAGACCCATGCAACAAATCTGTATCTCTGCTGATTGTTTTAGCCATAGAAAACACACATGCACAAGCACACACACCACATACACACATATACACATAGATATATAGACACACCCACTTGGAAATTTTCCACTGAACTTAACTAGTAGTTTCAGTAAGTATACTTAAGAAATTAATTAGGAAGTCCAATCCAAAAATGTTCAACTAGCTGTTGAGCATGCATGAACTATCCTTGTGAAGGTATCTGGCTGCATCGAGCTGAAGAAGAAACCTCCCCAAAGAGAAAAGCTCTCTCTTTACAAGCTGGTCCTTCTTGGGTACCAACTGTATTTGCTGTCTGGATTTGCCCACTTTTGTTCATTTCCAATACCTTCTCACCTTCTCATATTGCCTTGTTTCTACACACACATCTCTTATCCTAACTTGAAAAAATTAATTTTTGTGGGTGCATAGATCTATATGTATATATTTATGGGGTACATGAATTGTTTTGATACAGGCATGCAAAGTGAAATAAGCACACCATGGAGAATGAGGTATCCATCCATTTCCCTCAAGCATTTATCCTTCGAGTTATAAACAATCCAATTTCACTCTTTATTTTAAAGTGTACAATTAAGTTATTATTGACTATAGTCACTCTGCTATGCTACCAAATAGTTTCTCCTCTCTTCTGAACATGAGGTTTACCTTCTGCTTCCTAACTGGAGAAAACCTTAATGGTAATTCTTGCCCATTTTTCCCTCATTCCAAAATCCTCACATCCTATAACCCAACCACATCTAGTCCAAGATGGCTTTTTAAATGTTCAAGAAATCACCGAAAATACTTTTCTCTAGATGGTGCAATCTTAGGTGATGATTTTTACTTTTCTCTTTGTACTTTATTACATTGTGTACACATTTACATTACAGTAGCATGCAACATGTTTAAAATAAGAATGGACTTTCATTTTAAAGGAGAAAAAAAACAAAGGCAGTACGTACACAATAGTGTATAATGATTGTAATTTTTGTTAAAAAAAAAAAAAAACTATCTGTTCAACAATAAAAATCTGGAGGAGGCATACACCTGAAAAACATCTGTGTTCACTGGGGCTCTGTGTTTGTTGTTTCTTTCTGATCATAAAATAGCTAATTAGTCAATAGAAAATAAAACCTTCAAAAAATGTTTTTAGAGTCTGACTGAGCCTGGGAGCCTCAAGCAAGAATTGAGAAAAAGGGGCCTGTCTGCTATGGGAATGGACTCAGCGTCGCAAAGGCAGGGGAAATGCATTTTCCTCTCTTCCGGGGCATTGCTACCAAAGTCTCTGCTGAGCGTGGAACACAATTCATGTCAAGATAATGGTAATGGCTATTAAACTGAGTAAACAGACTTCCTGTACTTCCAAAAGTGTGAACACGATGTTGCTCTGCCCAGTCATCAGGGCATTATTCGAGCCTGGATTATCTTTCATCTTTGGCATCCTACAAATTTATGTTAATCCTTAATTTGGGATAAAGATGCCCTAGATAGAATCTGCAATGAAGACTTAAGAAGTGCCAAGCTTTTGAAAAGAAGAGTCTCCTTGGAACCCATGTTTTCTAATCTTTTCCTAAAGCACCAAAGAGCAATCACATACCCAAGGATTAGCTGTGCCTAAGTCTCCTTCATAGTGAGAAGAGGAATCCTGAAATGACCAGCTGTTAGAAAGATATTAAAAATTGCATCCCAAAAATGTTTTTATTCAGGGTAGCATTCCTTTTTAACACATCTAAAAAGGGAAGGAGAGGCAACGAGAGAAAGAAAAGGAAAACAAGAAAGAGACAGGGAAGGAAGAAAAGGGCTTAGGAAGAAAAGGTACTCTGGACTCTTAAATTACAACCGGCAGTCCTTCAGTGAGTTTGCTAAAGCTACATCATCCTTTACAGACCTTCCCTTTTTCTGAAATAGTTGCAATGTATGTATTAATGCAAGAGAGAGAATAAAATTAAATATTAATCTAGGGTGAGATTTGGGTATGGGATTCTGTTCTTAGCTATTAAAGAGATCCCTAAATATACCATAAGACACTAGAAGGCTGAATGAGGGCAGCAGAGAAGAAACCTAATCCCCACGGACTGTTTGTTCAGAACAAGAACATCTCTATGTTCACACTTGTAGCCTCAATACGCTGAACATAATATCGAGGAAGAAAAACGGTACAAGTATGTTACAGATTGCGGAAGGAATGTTAAATATTGGCACATTGGGGGTGCTACCGTAATGGAATGATTCTGCTCCTTACAGGGGACTATGTTTCTGAATAAAATTGGGCAGTTACTCTTTCAGGACAAAGACATTGGAATTCTGGATGCATCTTACTTCAGCAAACACTGAAGTAGGAAGGTCACCTCTCCTCAAAGCACTCAGTGTGCTCACCGGCAGCGCAGAGAGGCAGAGTTCCCGGATCCTGTAAACAGAGCAAGAAAGGCTATTCCCAGGGTGACAAGTGGAGCGTTTTTGTCAAACATTGTAGGGAACAAAAACCTCTTTAACAATAGTACTGAAAAATGACATATTCTAACTTTGGGCACATGTATAAGTTAATAATGGCAAAGAACAATATGAACAACAGTTTTCTACCCCCAAATTGAGTGCTCTTATTCCTGTGTCACTAAGGTTGATGAATGACACCATAATCCAGTAGACTGGGAATAATCTTGATACTCACTATAATCAGAATACAAAACAGTTCCATCACATCAACAAAACACATTCATGTCATCCCTGTGTAGCCACACCCTGCCTACCAACTACACTACTAGTATTTAGCCTAGAGATAGGTATAGTTATGTTCACACAAAAATCTACACACAAATATTCTATAATAGCCAAAACCTAGAAACAACGTAGATGACCTTCAGTGGGTCAATGGGTAAACATTTTGTTACCACATACAAGGAACCACTACTCAGCAATAAAATGGAATGAACTATTGATAGATGCAACAACTTGAATGAATCTCAGTCATTTGAGTGAGTGAAACAAGCCAATGTCAATGATTACATGTCCTATAATTCCATTTACACAGCATTCTTCAAAAGAGAAAATTATAGGAATGGAAAACCTATCAGCTGTGTATGTCTACAGGAAATCCTACTGATATTTGTGCATGTAGAGTTTTTTGATTTATGAACACAACATATCTCCATGTATTAAGGCCATATTTATCAGCATTTTGTAATTTTCAGCCTACAAATTTAATACATGCTTTTCTGAAGCTATTGTAAATATTTTGTTTGTTTTCCAATGATTCATTGTCAATATATAGAAATATGATTGACTTTTTTATGTTGACACTGTATCCTGTGACAGTGTTAAACTCATAACATAGTTCTAGGAAGTTTTTCCTGTTTTATTTTGTTGTTGTTGGTTGCTGGTTTTGAGGTGTTTTTGTTAAATTGACAATCTTGTCATTTATCAGTAGTAACAATTTTATCTCTTCCTGTCCAATCTGTATGACTTTTATTTCTTATTATTACATTGGTTTGTATTTCTAGTATGCTGCCAGAGGAATGATGAGAATGGACATCCTTCCTTCTTTCTGAATTTAGAGGGAAACTATTTGCTTTCTTGCCATTACATATGATGTTAGCTGTAGGTTTTGCAGATATTCATCAGACTAAGGAAGCTCTCTATTACTAGAGTGCTGGCAGGTTTTGTTTTTAATCATGCATGGATATTGAAATTTGTCCAATTCTTTTCTACATTAGTTGATAGGATCATATGGCTCTTCTTGTTCAGTCTGTTGATATACTGAATACATCAATTTATCTTCAAATATTGAACGAAGTTTATCTTCCCATGGTGGTGATATTGTTGTTGTTTTTATATATCACAGGATTCAGACTGCTAAAATTTGTCAAGGATTTTTGCATTTATCTTTATGAGGGATGTTGGAATATATTTTTCTTATTCTGTTTTTATCTTGTCTTAGCATCAGGGTGATAGTGGCTTCATGAAATAAGTCGAAAAATGTTTTCTCCATTTTCTGGAAAAGACTATAATCTATTTCATTTTATCTTTATTGAGTAGAATTTACAAGTAAAACCTTATGAACTTAGGTATTTCTTTTTGGGAATTTTTAAGCTTTTAATTAAATTTATTAACACTATAAGATTGTGCAGGTTTTATAACTCATCTTAAGTTTTTGTAGCTTGTGGTTTTCAAGGAATCAGCCCACTTTTTAACTTGTCGAATTTGTATGTGTAGAGTTATTTGTGGTGCTCCCTTATTATCCTTTCAATGTCTATAAGATTTCTAACTATCCCTCCTTTTCAATTGCCAGTACTGGCCATTTGTGTCTTCGTTCTTCTTTTCAGTCTTGGAATAGGTTTGTCAATTTTATTAATCTTTCAAAGATCTAGGTTTTAGTTGCAGTAGTTTTTCTATTGTTTTTCTGGTTTTGGCTGCATTGATTACTGATCTTTATCAGTTCCTTTTTTTCTGTTTGCTTTTGATTTATTTTGCTATTTTCTTTTTTTTTTTTTTTTTTTTCTGAGACAGGATCTCACTCTGTCATCCAGGTTGTAGTGCAGTGGCACAATCTCAGCTCACTGCAGTTTCTGCCTACTGGGTTCAAGTGATTCTCCTCCCTCAGTTTCCCAAGTAGTTGGGATTAGAGGTACCTGCCACCATGCCCAACTAATTTTTTTTTCCAGTAGAGATGGAATTTCACCATGTTGACTAGGGCTGGTCTTGAATTCCTGGCCTCAAGTGATCCACCTGCCTAGGTCTCCCAAAGTGCTGGGATTACAGGCGTGAGCAAGCGCACCTGGCCTCTTATTTCTTAAAAAGCAACTTTACTTTTTTTTTTTTTTTAAAAAAAAAAAAAAAAATTAAAAAAAAAAAAAAAAAAAAAAAGAAAAAGAATACAGGAAAGGAAGAAAGAGGAAGAGGAAGAGGGAGAGAGAACAGGGGTGTTGCTTTATTGCCCGGGCTAGAATGCAGTCTAAAACTGGGTATGTCTGTAATTGTGTTTAATAATAGAGACATAAAAAAAAATGAGGGAATAAAATAATTAACAAGCAGCCAACCAATATTTCATTTAAACCTGTAAATACGTGTGATGTAGTACTGATAAGAGTGTATATTTTGTGTATTTAAAGTGGAGAGTTCTATGAATGTTAATTAAGTCTGCTTGTTCCAGATCTGAGTTCAAGTCCTGGATATCAATGTTAACATTCTGTCTCACTGATCTATCCAATATTGATGTTGAAGTCTCCCGCTATTATTGTGTGGGGGTCCAAGTCTCTTTGTAAGTCTTATATATCTGGGTATTTCTGTATTGGGTGCATATATGTTTAGGATCTTTAGCTCTTCTTGTTACATTGATCCTTTTATCTTTATGTAATATCCTTCTTTGCTTCTTTTGATCTTTATTGCTTTGAAATCTATTTTATCAGCAAAAATTGCAACTCCTGCTTTCTATTTATTTATTTTAGCTCTCCATTTGGTTGGTAAATTTTTCACCATCCCTTTGTTTTGAGTTTTTATGTATCCTTGCATGTGAGATGGATCTGGATGTAGCATACCAATGGGTCTTGGCTTTTTTTGCCTGTCTGTGTCTTTGGATTGGGGGATTTAGTCGATTTAAATTTAAAATTAATAACAATATATGTGTGTTTGATACTATCATTTAATGTTAGCTGGCTGTTTTGCCCGTTAGTTGATGCAATTTCTTAAATATGTTGATGTTCTTTATTTTTTGGTATTTTTTTAGAAAGGCTGATACTAGTTGTTCCTTTCTATTTGTAGTGGTTCTTTCAAAAGCTCTTGTAAAGCAGGCCTGGTGGTGATGAAATCTCTGAGTGCTTGCTTGTTCACAAAAGATTTTATTTTTCCTTCGCTTATGAAGCTTAGTTTGGCTGGATGTAAAATTCTGGGTTGAAAGTTTTTTTCTTTAAGGATGTTGAATATTGGCCCCCACTCTCTTCTGGCTTGTAGGGTTTCTACTGAGAGATCTGCTGTGAGTCTGATGGGCTTCCCTTTATGGGTAACCTGACCTTTCTCTCTGGCTGCCCTCAGTATTTTCTCTTTCATTTCAACCCTGGTGAATCTGGCAATTATGTGCCTTGAGGTTGGCCTTCTTGAGGAATATTTTTGTGGTGTTCTCTGTATTTCCTGGAGTTGAATATTGTCCTGCCTTGCTAGGTTGGGAAAGTTTTCCTGAATAATATCCTGAAGCGTATTTTCCAGCTTGGATTGATTCTCTTCGTCACATTCAACTTTACAGTATTGCTTGGAGACCCTTTTTCTTTTATAATACAAACATTTTAATGCATAAGTTTCCTTATAGGTATGTTTCTAGTTGCATCCTGTAGCTTTTGGATATGTTGTGTTTCCCTTTTGGCATTGTATCTCAGACATTTTTATCTTTTGAGTGACTGGGTCTTTTTAAAATTCTATCAAGAATGTTGATATTTTTGTTTTGACAAGGCAATCCACCCAGTTAGGTTCAAGTTGCAAGTTATAATTAGCCTCCTGTGAAATCTGCTTTCCATGTAGTCTTTTCAGTGCTATTCACATCTATTCCACATGTATACCATTGAGCAGGCAGTCCAGGATGTAGGCGGTAGTCTATCCATTCATTTAATTCTCAGTGTCTTTGGCATGCTGTTTAAGATCGATCCATCCACTCTGGGTGAGTTCATAACTTCCATACACAACTTTTATAGCATTGCATTTTCCAAGTTTCTCCCTCCCTGAAATCTCCTGGTACTCTTAATTCCCTGGAGCTCTCTTTTTCAATTCTCTAGCCAGTATTATGGGGCTTTATTTACCCCAATCTGCTATATACTGTCTGAGATTGCAAGTCCAAGTGGCAAAATA
Organism: Sapajus apella; assembly: GCF_009761245.1. Lineage (NCBI taxonomy): Eukaryota > Metazoa > Chordata > Mammalia > Primates > Cebidae > Sapajus > Sapajus apella. The sequence continues at coordinate 15,159,789 of NW_022436953.1, forward strand.
CACAAAGAGAAAAAGAAACTGTTTTAAAGGTGGTTTGCTCCACCTTTTTCAGACAATAGCTCCTCTGATTAGAAAGGAAGGTTCCTCCTTAAGGGTTTTACACATCCGTGGGACTTTGCTGACAGCATTATTACTCCTTCACTGTGACTGTATTGTCCATAGGTTGGAGTGCCAGAAAAGAGAGGGAAAAAAGGAAAAAAAATGAGGCATTTCCCTCACTTTTGAGTGTTGACATATCCCGTTCTTCTTCCTCCAGCTAGAGATAGAGAACTCAGTTTCTGTTTCACCATGTCCACTTACACGTCTCAGGGTACTTTGAATCCAGGCTGAGAGTACAGGAGGAACAATAAATGATACACTCATTGCCAGTTCAGCAATACCTCAAATTCTTGTCTTCTTCCCCAACTGACCTACCACTGTTTACTTCTCAGGGGTCCCCAAATAGCTCTTCCATGAATTTAGTCTAGGTTTTATAGCTGTCTCCAATGGTAGTGACAAGAAGGAGGGTATTTTACTTTACCTGGAACTGGAACCTGATTTTGATCTTTTAAAAACTTATGTCAGAATCTCAAAGGGCTATGTACATAGAATAGGAGTCTGTGATACAAACTATTCTGTACCCTGTTTGCCTCTGTATTCAGAGATTCTAGTACATGCCTGACATATAGTAGTCACTCAGTATAAGTTTGATAAAATGAATTAATGAAACGATGAGTGAATCAATGTCATATTATAACCAAGATGAGATTAAAAAGTACTGTGGGTCATGCACAGAGGGACTGCTGAATGCAGATAATGAACGATTATTGATATGCCAAAGAGTAATTCCTGTTCTATCTTCTAAAACCACAAAGTGAAAAGACACTCGAAGTTTTATCAACACTCTTTTTCATGATAGTTTTAGTGGCTGCATCTGTAATTCTTGAAAGTGGAATGAAAATAACAGTTACAAATATCGCTCTGACTTCTTTACCATTCACAGTTATGTGAACTCCCAGACCCCATAAAAGTCCTTCCAATTACTTCTGGGTATTTCCACAGTGGTGAATTGCTACCTTGTAGTGTCTACTATTTTCTCTTCTCTCCTAAGCTCATGTCTTCTGTTGCTTCCAATATCCTGATGCTAAAATATGAGCACAAGTTGGACCAGCTTACTCTTTAAGGACACTGTCCATTCCTCACCTTTACATGTCCAGAAGTCCTCTACAGGGTGTGAGTTTCCAAAGGAAAATAAGTAGTTGGTGTATTTTTTGAGCTAGACAGGAGATCCATTTACCAACACCTCTATCTGCCTCAGAGGAAATAGCACTTGTGACTAAGGAGGCTCCGGCAAACTCTTGGAAATTTCTTCTATTGCAGTCAATTGTGTTGGCTTCCTTGTCATTCTTTGACAGAAAAATAATTAGAAATGTGGTGTTATCCCCAAAGGACTTGCTCAAATATTTCCAACTAATTAGGTAATACATTCTCTGCAGCATGATTTAAAGACAAAGGGAAGAAAATTCCTCGCAGGAAGATGTAAAGGGAAATGGTGAAGACATGACTACACTCTGAAATGGCGTAAGCTAAACCCAAGTGCTGCAGGACATGATAGAATTGATGAAAACGAAAAGCATCTGAAATCACTGCACTCCTTTGATTGTACCTCTACAAACCATTTGTCAGAGAATGACCTGCATCTAACTGGAAGTGTAAGCATGCCATGCTTTTTGTGTATTTTTATTTATGCTTTCAGTATTATACAACTGAATTACCCAGGATTTTTCATTTCTTTCTGGGATGTGGTTTTGATGGCTATGGGGATCTAGCTAGTGGTCTTAAGAAGAAAAAGTTTTAAACCCAAGCTGGGAAATGTAGGAAACAAGTCTGTAGGGATCTGACTGGCTCATAACAACCTCTCCTTTTCTGAAAACTGCTTCAATATACAGGGAGAGATCCGACGGCCATGTCAGCGTTAAGGTGGCCCCCCATTAACACAGTGATTAAAGTATAGGATCTGTAATCAGACTTTCTGAGTTCAAAAGCTGGCTCTTCCCCATATTGGCTGTGACCCTGACCTGTAGCTTACTTGCTTTATGTCTCACCATTTACCATGTAAAATGGGGATTATAAAAGTACCTATTCTGGAGTTACTCTCAGGATCAAATGAGATACATGCAAAGCACTCTAAACAGTCCCTGGCCCACAGTGGACACTGCCTATATGTGTTAATACATACTGCCTATATGTGTTAATACATTCTGCCATGGGAGACTGATCCAAGGGACGCTATCTCACCAAAAGCAGCCCACTCAAAGTCTTTCTAATCAAAATTGTAAATCAGAAACCGAGACCACTGTCTCGGAGCTATATCACTTTCATGGAAGCTTGAGAGATAAGGTCCCTGAACTTCTGCTCCTGAGGGACTGTAGTTCCTATTCTTCCAAGCCTCTCTTCTTCACCCTCCTTTCTTGAGTAATGACTCAGTCTGCATCCAATAAAAGGATGAGTAACCGAAAAGATGTATGTTGTCTCGAAAATGGCAGTCACTGCCGTCCTAGCTGGTAACCTGAGAAAAGATGAAACAACAGGGGCTGAAAGTAAGATGAACCCTGAGACAGAAAGACTGGAAAACCTGTGGGAGACTTCTAGTCCTGTGTATCACAGTATCTTTCTGCCATGCCTCAGGGCTTTTGCATATGTCCTTTTTTGTTCTGCTCACCTAACTGCCTCACTCCTACACATCCTTCACATCAGCCTGGGTATTATTTCCTAGAAGAAGCCTTCTTTATAGCATTGTACTATATCCGTTCCTTTCCCTCAACCACCATGCTAAGTCAGCTGGACTCTCCTTCCATGCACTTATCACAGCTTATAATTAAGTATTTGCAAAATACTTAATATGCATCTGTTCCATTAGCCTGCCCTTGAGAATAAAAACCATCTGACTTGTTCATTGCTGTATTCCTAGCACTGAGACAAGTGTCTGATATGGTTTGGCTGTGTCCTCATCCAAATCTTATCTTGAATTCCCCTGTATTGTGGGAGGGAGCTGGTGGGAGGTAACTAAATCATGGGGCAAGTCTTTCTCATGCTGTTCTGGTGATAGTGAGTCTCATGAGATCTGATGGTTTTAAAAACAGGAGTTCCCCTACACAAGTTCTTTCTCTGTCTGCCTGCTGCCATTCATGTAATATCTGACTTGCTCCTCCCTGCCTTCCACCATGATTGCAAGGTCTCCCCAGCCACATGGAACTGTGAGTTCTCCATTAAACCTCATTTTCTGTATAATTACCCCGTCTTGGGTATGTCTTATCAGCAGCTTGAAAACGAACTAATACAGTGCCTGAAACAAACTGAGGCTCAAAAGAGATTTGCTGAATGAATAAATGAGTGAACAAATAAATGGTTAGCACAAAATCTTCCAACAACTATTCTGGTTCCCCGGAAGAATGTGCTGTTCTCTCATCCACCCTGCAAGTGCACTTGGCAGATACATTGATTGTTTTCACCAGATTGTCCCCTAATTCAGAGCTTTCAAATGGCTGTGAGCCCCTCTCATGGCAGAGTTTATGAACTAACATCTCATTTTATTTCACTGCCACTATGCCTGGCACATGGCAGTTACTTTATTCAGAATTATTAAAATGAAAGAAATTGAATTACCTCCTCTAAGGCTACAATAATCAGTGGGATCAATCTGTGATGTGTTCCACAGAAAAAATAAACAAGTTGGTTATTTTTCTGATTTGTCATGCAATTCAGTCAATGTGATCCATTTGCTATGCTCTTATAGTGGGCTTAAGTGTCTTTGGGGACACTTCAAAGAACCTTCAAGTCTACTAGTTCCTTGAATACCAACCAAAGCCCTGTGAGATAGTCGGTGGATATGCGTCTATTCCACACAGGAGAACAGAGGATCGAGGAGTTAAATTTGCCTGAAATCAACACATAGGAAAGAGTAAACTAGGGAATCTTCCAGATCTTCTGATACCTTCTGAGTCAGAGGCTCTTCTTCCAAAGTCAGGGATCTCTAGGACTGTGCTTACTGATTTTTTAGGAAGGAGTAGGTCCTAATTTTTTTGAAGACTCAAGATTACTGAGTGTGTGTATGTGAAGGAGGAGGCACATAAGAAAAGATGACAGACATATTCCTCAAAGGAGACAAAAGGGTGAGGGGAGTTGAGAATGGGGAATATAAAGAGGAGGCCTCTGAGGATGGGGTATTTGCAACTGAGAAGGGCAGAAAAGGGGGTATCTCCATTCTCCAATACAAATCCTGCCAGCCTCAGAAAGGGGATCCTGAAGGCCCAGGATAGGGGTGAAGAACTTTGGCCACAGTGTGTGACCCAAAGATCACCTAGGTAGTTACAACACTGAGGCTGCACTCAATCAGCATTTTTCCAATCTATTTCACCACAGACACATTTTATATTATACTGTATTGTTGATGGGATACCAAGCCTCATGAGATACAATGCATGCTTACATTAAAGTAGACATCAAAAAATGATCATGCAAATGAATCGCTGCAAGGAATTATGGAAATTACCTTTGATTTATGTGCAAATTTAACATTTTATGATTAAACAAAAAATGACAAATTGGAGAAATCAACTGCTTTATATTTTATTAAAGACACAAAGAACAGCATCTCACAAATACATGCTGAAATTATAAACCATATAAATGAAATATATAAGTATATATAAACATAAAAATACACACATATATGAATAAATACATATATAAGCATATAAAATGCTTGTTGAAATTATAAATGAAGGCATAACAAAGACCACTGATCACCAAAAGATAACACGTCACCTCAGTGGTTCCTGAATTTGGCCTAAGCATGATGAGCTGAGAGAACCACAGCCACATTGTTTCAGGGGATCACACTCAGCTTCCTTGGTTTGCTTTACCATTTCTTCATAGCGGATATGAGACATTATCATAAGATAAAGGTAACCAGTTTATACTTCTTTAAAGAATCTTTTTCTTGGAAATTCACTTTAAAATTTTTCTAAGAAGGGACCTCTCAAAACATAATTAAAATGCATATTATATGTGTATATATGTATGTATGTATGCATGCTTGTGTATACATATATGTATGTACACACACACACACACACACACACACACACACAAATATCTCTTACATTCCTGTAACCCATTCAGGAATGCAGCCTAGATTAGACCCTCTGGAGATCATTGCCACCTATAACATATTCTAATTCCCATCTTTGCAGTGGTTACTGATGCACTGGTGACTGACTGCTCAACCCACTTGCTTGACCTGTCATCATGGAGAATGGGTACATCATGAAGCTCCAAGCTGGAGGTAACCCAAAGTACCAAGGCCCTGATGAAGGACTGCACAGGGGTAACCCTTATATCAGACAAGAAGCAGATGGCCTATGCCAAAGGATTTTACTGAACTGAATTTTATGAAGGGAGTATTTCCTGCGGCAAGAGCAGGGTTAAGAGAATAAACAAGAGAAGGTGAGGCTCTCAGAGACTAAGAACCAAGGGATCTTATTTCTTAGAAGAGGGTGAAACCAAGCTTCCAGAGCCCCAAGAAACTTGGAGCCATGGGAGGGAGGCCTAAAGAGCTATTGTCAAAGGAACAGTGATTATCCAAACCCCAAACCACAGCAAGGTGCAGCAGAAATAGGAATAAATACCCCAGCCTTTCTAGGATTTCTAGAAAAATAAAAAACATACAGTTAAATTTTAGATAAACAACAAATAATTCTGTAGTATATCCTAAATACTTCATGGGATATACTTACGTTATAAAGTGTTTCATAGTTCTTCTAAAATTTATATTATCCTGGAATCCTGTATTTTTATTTGCTAAATCTGGCAGCCCTAAACCTCTCTCCCCTCACCCTCCAATCTCTGCCAGTGCCTTCCATTGTCCAAACCCAGCTGGAAGCCATAAGTAAGGGAACCTGTGTGGTACAGGCACTGGAGGTTAGCCTTGCCTGGGCACAGGGCAAGGCAGAGAATTCCAGAAGATAAGATGTGGGAGTGAGGGTGGTAGGCAGAGAATAGCCAAAAATAATCAATGTCTAGCCTCTGCCATTCTAACCTCAGCCTCTGTAGTACGGTAGTATTTTCTCTGGACAGAACAGGCAATGTTTTGTCCCGGCTTTGTGCACTTGTGGGCTATTCTTTCTTTAGTCTAGATCAGTGGTTTTCTATCTCCTATCCCAAGCAAAATATTCCATAGAATCACCACACACAAAACAGGTAGAAAGGTAGCTATTGCAGTAGAAGAGGTGCTGAACCTGAAGCCCCACCTGGCTCCGCTCCTAAACACCCCACCTGCCCACATACAAACACAGTTGCAGTGGGCCCGGCAGAGCCCTGGGGAGCCTTGGGCCTGACCAAAGCTGGTCTGACAGCCCCTGCTGTAAGCTGCAATACATACACAATATACAGTGTTCTATCCTTTGTGCAGAAAAGAAAGAAGAAGAAGACATATCTCATGTTTGCAAAAGGAATTATAGAAAAAATATATCAGAAACTATTAAAAGCTATTAACTCTAGCAGATAAGTTGGAATGGATTGGGGAAGATGGAAACAAGAGCAGGGATTCTCCAAGCAGACCTTCCTATGCTTTTGCTTTTGAAACAAGTGAGATGAAAAGTGATAGGGAAAAAAGCATGCTCTGAAATTGAAGACAAACAGAAAAAAGAAAGAAACTGTATTAAATCAATGACATAAGAATACAAAAATATTAATTCACATACCTTCCAAGTATAATTGTCTGATTACAGTTAGAAGGAGAAATTCTAAGACAAAAAGAATGACAAAGGCAGGAGTCCTTTGGTGATGAAATATTTTTTAGAATCTTGATTTTGGTGTTAGTTATAGAAATCTAGACTGTAATAAAATTACATAAAACTACTCACACACACACACACACACATCCCACCCACCCCCCACCACACACACACACACCCACACACCCTTCGTCCCATACAAGACTGTAGGTAAAACTAGGAAAATCTAGATAAATTCCATGGATCGTAGGCATGTTAATTTTCTGGTCTTGATACTGTAAGTTAAGAAAGATAAAATCAGTGGGATAAATACGGTGAAGGGTACACAGGATCTCTTGGTATATTTCTTCAACTTCTTGTGAATCTATGATTATTTCAAAATAAAATCTTAATTAAAAAAACTTCAAGGAATCCTGGAATCTTATATGGTAGGTTTGCTGTATTAAAATGGGCATTGTAATTCTGATACTATTTTATGTATAGGGTAGGATAAATACATTAATGTCATTAGTACTAAAATGTTTATCCATAGGAGAAAGAAAATACACATACAAAATAAAGAAAAGAAAAAAATCTTATAATGTCAATGACATTAAATAGAAAATTTAAATATAAATTCATCTTCTAAAAACAATCATTTTCATAAATGACCTGATGGAGCTGAAAAACACAGCATGAGAACTTTGTGAAGCATATCCAAGTTTCAATAGCCAAATCAATCAAGCAGAAGAAAGAATATAAAAAACTAATATCAATTCAATGAAATAAAGTGAGAAGACAAAATTAGAGAAAAAAGAGGGAAAAGAAATGACCAAGGGCTCTAAGAAATATGAGAATACTTGAAAAGACCAAATCTACATTTGATTGGTGTACTTGAAAGCGATGGGGAGAATGAAACCAAGTTGTAGAACACTATTCAGGATATTATCCAGGAGGACTTCTCTAACCTGGCAAGGCAGGCCAACACTAAAATTCAGGAAATACAGAGAACACCACAAAGACAGACCTCAAGAAGGGAAACCCCAAGACATAATTGTCAGATTCACCAAGGTTGAAATGAAGAAAAAAATATTAAGAGCAGCAAGAGAGAGGTTGGGTTACCCACAAAAGGAAGCCCATCAGACTCACAGTAGATCTCTTAGCAGAAACCCTACAAGACAGAGACAGTGGGGGTCAATATTCAACATTCTTAAAGAAAACAAAGTTCAAGCCAGAATTTCATATCCAGCCAAACTAAGCTTCATAAGCAAAGGAGAATTAAAATCTTTACAAACAAGCAACTGCTGAGAGATTTTGTCACCACCAGACCTGCCTTACAAGAGCTCCTGAAGGAAGCACTGAACATGGAAAGAACAACCTGTACCAGCCACTGCAAAAACATACCCAATTGTAAAGACCAGTGACACTACGAAGAAACTGCATCAACTAATGGGCAAAACAACCAGCTAGCATCAAAATGGCAGGATCAAATTCACATATAACAATATTAACCTTAAATGTAAATGAGCTAAATCCTCCAATTAAAAGATACAGACTGGCAAATTGGATAAAGAGTCAAGACCCATTGCTGTGCTGTATTCAGGAGTCCCATCTCATGTGCAAAGACACACATAGGATCAAAATAAAGGGATGGAGGAAGATTTACCAAGTAAGTGGAGAGCAAAAAAAAGTAGGGGTTGCAATCCTAGTCTCTGATAAAACAGACTTTAAACCAACAAAGATCAAAAGAGACAAAGATAGCATACTATCTTTGTCTGTCTTTAACATTACATAATGGTAAAGGGATCAATGCAACAAAAGAGCTAGCTATCCTAAATATATACGCACCCAATATAGGAGCACCCAGGTTCATAAAGCAAGTTCTTGGAGACCTGCAAAGAGGCTTAGACTCCTATACAATAATAGTGGGAGACTTTAACACCCCACTGTCAATGTTAGACAGATCAATGAGACAGAAAATTAATAAGGATATCCAGGACTTGAATTCAGATCAGGACCAAGTAGACCTAACAGACATCTACAGAACTCTCCACCCCAAATCAACAGAATATACATTCTTCTCAGCACCACAACTCACTTATTCTAAAAATGACTACATAATTGGAAGTAAAACACTCCTCAGCAAATGTTAAAAAAAAGGAAATCATAACAGTCTCAGACTACAGGGCAATCAAATTTTAACTCAGGATTAAGACACTCACTCAAAACCACACAACTAGATGGAAACTGAACAACATACTTCTGGAATGACTACTGGATAAGCAATGAAACAAAGGCAGAAATAAAGATGTTCTTTGAAACCAATGAGAGTGAAGACAATGTACCAGAATCTCTGAGGCACATTTAAAGCAGTGTATAGAGGGAAATTTATAGCACTAAATGCTCACAAGGAAAGGAGGAAATATCAAGAAATCAACACCCTAATATAACAATTAAAAGAACTAGAGGAGCAAGAACAAACAAATTCAAAAGCTAGCAGAAGATAAGAACTAAGATCAGAGCAGAATTGCAGAAGACAAAGACACAAAAAAACCCTCCAAAAAAAATCAATGAATCCAGTAGCTGGTTTTTTGAAAATATCAACAAAATAGATATACTGCTAGCCAGACTAATAAGGAAAGAAAGAATAATCAAATAGATGCAATAAAAAATGTTAAAGGGGATATCATCACCGATCCCACAGAAATACAAACTACTGTCAGAGAATACTATAAATACATCTATGCAAATAAACCAGAAAACCTAGAAGAAATGAATAAACTCCTAGACACTTACACCCTCCCAGGACTAAACTGGGAAGAAGTCAAATCCCTGAATAGACCAATAACAAGGTCTGAAATTGAGGCAGCAATCAGCAGTCTAGCAACCAAAAAAAGTCCAGGATGAGACAAATTCACAGCCGAATCCTACCAGAGGTAAAAAGATGAGATGGTTTCATTCCTTCTGAAACAAATCCAAACAATAGAAAAAGAGGGAATCCTCCCTAACTCATTTTATGAGGCCAGCATCATTCTGATACCAAAACCTGGCAGAGACACAACAAAAAAAGAAAATTTCAGGCCAATATCCCTGATGAACATCAATGCAAAAATTCTCAATAAAATACTGGAAAACTGAATTAAGCAGCACATCAAAAAGCTTATCCGCCATGATCAAGTCAGCTTCACCATGGGATGTAAGGCTGATTCAACATACGCAAATCAATAAATATAATCCATCACATAAACAGAACCAAAGACAAAAGCACATGATTATCTCAATAGATGCAGAGAAGGACTTCGACAAAATTCAACAGCCCTTTATGCTAAAAACTCTCAATAAACTAAGTACTGATGGAACTTATCTCAAAATATTAAGAGCTATTTGGGACAAACTCACAGCCAATATTATACTGAATGAGCAAAAACTGGAAGCATTCCCTTTAAAAACTGGCATAAGACAAGGATGCCCTCTCTCACCACTCCTATTCAACATAGTATTGGAAGTTCTGGCCAGGGCAATCAGGCAAGAGAAAGAAATAAAGGGGAATCAATTAGGAAAAGAGGAAATCAAACTGTCTCTGCAGATAACATGATTGTATATTTAGAAGACCCCATCTTCTCAGCCCAAAATCTCCTTATGCTGATAAGCAACTTCAGCAAAGCCTCAGGATACAAAAATCAACATGCAAAAATCACAAGCATTCCTATACACCAATAACAGACAAACAGAGAGTCAAATGATGAGTGAACTCCCATTCACAACTACAAAGAGAATAAAATACCTAGGAATAAAACTCACAAGAGATGTGAAGAACCTCTTTAAGAAGAACTACAAACCACTGCTCAAGGAAATAAGAAAGGACACAAACAGATGCAAAAACATTCCATGCTGTGGATAGGAAGAATCAATATCATGAAAATGGCCATACTGCCCAAAGTAATTTATAGATTCAATGCTATCCCCATCAAGCTACCATTGACTTTCTTCACAGAATTGGAAAAAAAAAATCACCTAAAATTTTATATGGACCCCCCCCACAAAAAAAGAAGCCCACATAGCCAAGACAATCCAAAGGAAAAAAAAAAAAAAAAAAAAGAAAGAAAAAGCTGGAGACATCATGCTACCTGATTTCAAACTATACTACAAGGCTACAGTAATCAAAACAGCATGGTACTGGTATCAAAACAGAGGTACAGACCAATGAAACAGAACAGAGGCATCAGAAAAAATAATGCCACACATCTACAACCAACTTTGACAAACCTGACAAATGCAATGGGGAAAGGATTCCCTATTTAATAAATGGTGTAGGAAAAGCTGTCTAGCCATATGCAGAAAGCTGAAACTGGACCCCTTCCTTATATCTTATACAAAAATTAATTCAAGAAGGATTAAAGATTTAAATGTAAGACCTAAAACTATAAAAACCCTAGAAGAAAACCTAGGCAATACCATTCAGGACATAGGTATGGGCAAGGACTTCATGACTAAAACACCAAATGCAATGGCAACAAAAGCCAAAATAGACAAATAGGATGTAATTAAACTAAAGAGCTTCTGCACAGCAAAAGAAAATATCATTAGAGTGAATAGACAACCTATAGAATTGGAGAAAAAAAATTGCAATGTACCCACCTGACAGAGGACTAATATCCAGAATCTACAAAGAACTTAAATTTACAAGAAGAAAACCAACAACCCCATCAAAAAGTGGGTGAAGGATATGAACAAACACTTCTCAGAAGGAGACATTTATGCAGCCAACAAACATATGAAAAAGGCTCATCATCACTGGTCATTAGAGAAATGCAAATCAAAACCACAGTGAGATACCATCTCACACCTTTTAGAATGGCGATCATTAAAAAATCAGGAAACAACAGATGCTGGAGAGGATGTGGAGAAATAGGAACACTTTCAAACTGTTGGTGGGAGTGTAAATTAGTTCAACCATTGTGGAAGACAGTGTAGCGATTCCTTAAGGATCTAGAACTAGAAATACCATTTGACCCAGCAATCCCATTACTGGGTATATACCCAAAGGATTAAAAACATTCTATTATAAAGACACACGCATATGTATGTTTACTGCAGCACTGTTCACAATAGCAAAGACTTGGAACCAACCCAAATCCCCATCAATGATATACTGGATAAAGAAAATGTGGCACATATATACCATGGAATATTATGCAGCCATTAAAAGGGATGAGTTCCTGTCCTTTGCAGGAACATGAATGAAGCTGGAAACCATCATTCTCAGCAAACTAACACAAGAATAGAAAACCAAATATCACATGTTCTCACTTATAAATGGGAGTTGAACAACAAGAACACATGGAGAGGGAGGAGAACATCACACACCAGGGCATGTTCGGCGGGGTAGGGAGGGGCTAGGGGAGGTATAGCATTAGCAGAAATACCTAATGTAGACGATGGAGTAATGGATGTAGCAAACTACCTTGGCACATGTATAACTATGTTCTGCACATGTACCCCAGAACATAAAGTAAAAAAAAAAAAAAATGTACAATTCAGTTATTACTGACTATAGTAAAAAAAAAAAAACACCACTCATTTTCTGGACTCTACTACTGAAAAAGTCAAGAAGCAATGACACTTAGTAGCCTTCACATCTGGATTTTTTTTTTTTTTTTTTTTTTTTTTTGAGACAGAGTCTTGCTCTTGTCGCCCAGGCTGGAGTGCAATGGCACAATCCCAGCTCACTTTCACCTCTACCTCCCAGGTTCAAGCAATTCCCCTGCCTCAGCTTCTTGAGTAGCTGGGATTACAGGCACCCGCCACCATACCTGGTTAATTTTTTGTGTTTTTAGTAGAGATGAGGCTTCACTATGCTGGCCAGGCTGGTCTCAAAATCCTGACCTCATGATCCACCCTCCTCAGCCTCCAAAGTGCTGGGATTACAGGCGTGAGCCACTGTGACTGGCCCACACCTGGGTTTTAAACACCATTTCCACTGAAAGCAAGCAGAGCTCCCTGGAGAAATGGCTGGGTTCAGGTCTGGGGGAGAGACAGTATGAAGTGAACTTGGTACTTCTTGTTGCGTCAGAAGATGCTCAAGCATAATGGGGGCTTAACATAGGGGCTGACGTGAATAGTTCCCACTGGTCAAATTTGGAATGCTTTAACCATCAGAAATAAATGATAGTAATAAAGGATTATAATACATTGAATGCTTTTTTAAAAAAATACTTATTTGGAGAGAGAGCATGCACGGGGGGGTGTCATTCTTTTTAAGAACAATCCTAGCTAATAAATGTAAAAATTGACAGAAATAGAAAATCACTATTTTTCAACCCCCATTATAATAGTTGGCTCAGGTAAGGGTTATCAGTATCTGTTAAATTCCTGGGTAAAATATTGGTGGGGATGAGAACATTCACCCAGTTACAAAGTGCTACTCCATAGATTACTTACAAATTACAAAGGGGAAATGAACAGCAGTGAGATCTGGCAGCCAACATCTTAATTAAAGGATCAAACTGAGCATCAACAACAGAAAGGGACTTGGCTGAGGGCAGTAGTGTACTATGATTTAAGTCTGAGCATGTTAGTGCCTCAAAGGAGCGAGAGGTTAAGTTTATCAAGAGTGAGGACAGGAAAGGCTTCTTGGAGGAGCTGAGTTTGAAATGTTGATTGGAAAGGAGACTAACGGTGGTGGGAGGTGGTTCAAGCAACAAGCACAGCAGAAGCTAAGGCCCAGTGGCTTGAAAGAGCCTGCTGGACTGAGAGGACCTCAGTTAGTTGAGAATGGCTGGGACAAACAGGATAGTGAGAGGGTTAATGAAAGGTGAGCCTGGAGAGTTAGGCAAGGTCTGATCCTTAGTATTGCCATTACCAGGCTAAACAGCTTAGATCATATCAGGTGATGGGGAGACCTTGGAGGGTCTCTAAGATGGTGGCCATAATTATGTAGGAAGAAAGTGACAAACGAGAGAGCTATATACGAGGTAGAATCCACCAGACTTATAACCAATCAGATATGATAATGAAAGAAGCTAATAGGATAAACCAGAGAATATCTGCATGTTCTCTGCAGGAGGGCTAGTCCTGCAGATGGGCAGGGTTGAGCTAGGGAGGTGGGTGAATGGTACCTATGGTCATGGTCAGCAGGACGTGGTGTGTGCGTGGTTAGTGATGCCTGCTTTGGCTGAGAACAGGGAGAAGAAAAGAATATCAATGTGGATGGTGGTTCTGATATAACTGAGATTAAAAGCACAAGAACAGGTGTAGGGTAGAAAGGATAAGTATGTTATTTCAGCTATGCAGAATTAGAAAGATTGCCATTTATTTTAGAATTTCCTAGTAACCTAGTGTGGAGTCAGTACACATGGTGGATGAGTGTTTTGGAGGTCTAATGATAACTTAAGGGCTATTTAATACATAGATTACTCAGTAGGCTTCAAGGGGCATCTTCAATGTATGCACTAAGGAGCATCTCCTGGATTTAGAGCATGGAACTTTCATCAGAGCAATCCCACTAGGTTTAACAGTATTTATTTAAGCCTGGGAATCCTGGGGATGCTGGAATGAAGAAATCTCTCAGCCTGATTTTGCACTTAATAATAATTAATAATGAGACTGCTCTTCCCCATGGTAGCTGAGCATAGACACAAATGTCTGCTGCAAAGTCACGTTCCTTGCCTTGAATCTCAGTCCCATACCAAGGCCAGCACCCCAATTCATCAGTGCCTGAGAGGCTGTCTAGCTTGAGACCCACACGGGGTGACTTATAATTAAAACAATTGCAATTCTTTCTTAAAATTTAATTCCAAATCTAATTTCTCATTTGCCTCATGAGGGTATGGTATGCACAGCAGCCTATCTGTGGGGAAATTAAGGAAAAACAGGAGGACATGCACCACACAGTGCTTATATTAAAGTAATCATTCACATTTTTCTGGCAACACTTTTTAATAAGTGTCAAATCTTTATTACTTTCTTTGGTGTTTGCATCCACATTAATCATATTGAATTCATAAGGTATTTATTTCTGGAGGTTGTAAAAATCAACCCAGAGGCTTCCTCAAGCTAATCAATTAGTCCAAGCCCACTCCTGGGGTTCTGATATGTAGAAGCTTTACTGGTTCAGGAAGCAACAAGAAAGCTAACTCTTAACGTTGTGATGGCCACAAGGGAAAAGGGAGGAGATACGGTTCCATCCTGACACACGCATCACAGAGTTTTTCCACCGTCTTGGCCACTGGAATCAGAGTCCTCCAGGTGCAAACATTCTGAGACGAGAAACACACATGCCACCACTTCTCCAAGGCCACAGAGTGGCACTAGGTGGGTGGGCTGTTAGCTCTCTGAGCCTTTTTATTACAGAGTAGGGGAGGTCTAATAATGAGAGCTTGCTGGTTATTCCAGGGTAGACTTCATAAATTATGGAAAGAGCACACCCAGTAAAGTGAAGGCTGGAAGCACAAAAACTGCCTAGATCGACAGACAGCATAGGCATGGGAATGAGAAACATGAGTTCTAATCTCAGCTCATTCAGAAGTGACTATAAAATTTTCTCTCTTGTTCTCAGTTTCCAGGCATTTAAGATGGGCTTGCCTAGATGGTATCTCAGGCTCTGCCAATTCTCGAACTGATGAGTGACATATTCAAATATCTTCAACCCCAGGATGAGACTCATAGCAGGGAATTTGGAGGATATAGAGGCCTTGACGTTAAGCTTGACCCAAAGAGGAAGTGACACTTGGGCTGAGCTTAATCAATGTCATCCCCATCTTTAGCATTGAACCTGCAATTCCAACACCGTGAAAGCAGCGGGGACTAAGACATCTGTGATTTCTTTCAGGTTTCACTCATTAAGGAAGACAGACAAACAGCAGGGAAACTAAGTATGGTAAGGCTGGGTCACCGCATCTTAACTCAACAGTCTGGAGCATCCAGCCTTTGGTGTAGAAATGTTATTTACTCCTAGTGCAAAAGATAGAGACCAAATTAACTGGTATATTTCTGTTGTACCTACATTTATCCTCAATACCTCAAAGCAGAAAGAACTTGAGGGATAGATCTGTGCTGAATCTGACCCACAGGTTCCGGATGAGCGACAGAAAACAGAAGTACCCAGACACAGGTGTTTTTCCTGTGCAAGCGTAGGCTAGTACACCAAGGCTCACAGACCCTGAAGAGACTGGAGTCCAGGGCCATGAAGCCCCCATATGCCAGAGCAGCTCATATTTATTTAACAGATTTAATGACAAGGGCTAGAGCAAACACCATTTGTGGGTAATTAACATTGCTGACCTGAGAGCAGTCATGGGCATGATGATCAAAGGTTGGTTTCCAGGGAAATAGGTAAACAAACTTATCTAGATAAATTCCTTTGCACTCTCTTGTAACCTGCCCTTTGCCCTAGCCCCAAGATAAGAGGATTAGGCTGCCTTCAGCCATAATTCTCTCCCGAGGCGTTTGCAAAACCTTCCTGCCTTTCAAAAAGGTTTGGTCTTTTCTATGATTTTTTCCTATCACAATGACCTATCTCCTACAGATCTGATCTTTGCAAAATGATGGGGTTGGCAGATTTTGTCTTTCCTTCTTCTGGCTTCCCCTTTTCGCATCATTTTCTCCATGGGAGCTCCCCCATGTCTCTCTCCCAGATGCCTCAGTGTCCTCTCCTTCTTATTCTCCTGTCTCTGTCCCTAGGACGTTCTCTCAAGCAACATCCCTTGCCAGCCATTTTTATCTTAGTGTGAATTTGCACAACCACTTTCTTCCTTGAATAGGGACAGGAGACAATCTAGGCTTTGGGGAAGTAAGTTTGTAGGTAGAGACTTCTAGTTGTCACCCAAAATTCATTATTTACTAAGAAGTAATAAACCCATAATAATAGAACCCCAATTATCAGCTGAGGACATGGCTGCCCAGAATTCAAATTCTATTGAAATCTGAGTATGAAACTGATTATCATATTTAGTTTGGAATTATAGTATTAGACTGATTTTTTTTCTTTTTGCTTGCAAAGAACATATATAAATTGTGTGGGAAACAAAAAGGAAATACTTATATTTAACATATATTTTAAATTTTTCTATAAAAGAACATGTATTTTCTTAAAATGTCCAGCATAGTTATAACTGCTAGCACCTGATTCATCCACTTGATCATTCTTCTGAGCCTGGTTAATACTATGGGATTGTGGGAGCGGGGTATGGCTGGGGATAAGATTGTGTCTGCAGAAATTTTTCATTAGAAAAATCCACTCATGGATTGGTTTTGTTTTGGTCTTTGTCTGCAATTCCCCTCGTCCAGGGACTATACCCAAGCTTCCTCCAAGTCCCCTTGTCTTAATACTTTCAGTGGCTGTGTTTTGGGTGGAACTGACTCTACTTCTAGCTCTAGAGGTAAGATGTGTGTTTTGTTTTATTTTTGAGACAGGGTCTTGCACTTTTGCCCATGCTGGGATGCAGCAGAACTATCTCAGCTCACTACAGCCTTGATCTCGTGGGCTCGAGCCTTCCTCCCACCTCAGTCTCCTGAGTAGCTGGAACAACAGGTGTGTGCCACTACACCCAGGTAATTTTTATTTTTTGTAGAGACAGGGTCTCACTGTGTTGCCCAGGCTGATCTTAAATTCTTGGGCTCAAAATTCTTTTCCACCTCGGCCTCCCAAACTAATGGGATTACAGGCACAAGCCACTGCCAGGCCAGAAAATAAGCCATAAAAATCAGACTTTGTTTTCCCTGGCCTAATGACTGATTTAAGAAATGATATGAGGCCAGGTGCAGTGCCTCACACCTGTAATCCCAGCACTTTGAGAGGTCAAGGCACATGGATCACTTGATGTCATGAGTTTGAGACCGGTATGGCCAATATGGTGAAACCCCATCTCTACTAAAAAATACAAAAATTAGCAGGACATGGTGGGGTACCCCTGTAATCTTAGTTATTTGGGAGGCTGAGGCATGAGAATCACTTGAACCCAAGAAGCAGAGGTTGCAGTGAGCTGAAATCATGCCACTGTACTCCAGCCTGGGCAGCAGAGTGAGACTCTGTCTCTAAAAGAAAAGAAATAAGAAAAGAAATGCAAAGAAAAGACAAGACATGTAACCCAACAGAGCTGATGAGATTCAAGCTACTTTGCTGGGGGTATGTGGAAGGATTCTAGCTCCTTTCTGCTAGGCTTAAGCCTAAAGAAACATGAGGCTGAGGCTGGAGCTGCTGCCTCTATCTTTGGCACCATGAGGAGAAAATCTGTCTGGGAATATATTCAACACAGAAGAAGTAAAGCCAAGAGTTGTAGAAAGAGAGACAACAGCTCCTGAAGATGTAGTGTGAACCCTTGCGTTGCTACATGAAGCTCCCATCTAAGATCTACAGGATTCAACAAAATGTTTTTTTTTTTTTTTTTTTTTTTTTTACTTAAGCCAGTTTGGGTTCAATTTTCTCTCACTTAGAAAATCTTAACTAAGAAAAAAAAAAAAAAACTAATTTATCTTGTTAAGTTTTCCTTCTCTTTTAAAACAATTTTATTTAGGATAATTACAAACACTAATCTGCACATATTTAAAGTATAAAATTTGATAAGGTTTGACATATATATACATCTAGGAATCCATCACCACAATTAATATAATGAACATATCCATCACCCTCAAAAGTTCACTCCCACCTCTTCATAATCCTCTCCTTCTTTCCCTTCACACCTATCACATCCCCATGCATTCCCCCTTGGCAACTGCTGATCTGCTTTGTGTCATAGTTTGCATTTTCTGGAATTTTCTATGAGTGTAATCATACAGTATAAACTCCTTTTTGTCTGGCTTATCTTACTTAGTGTGATAATCTTGACCTCCATTCAGGTAGTTTCATGTATCAATAGTTATTTGTATTTTTCAGTAGTATTACACTGTGTGTATATAACATATTTTATCCGTTCACCTGTTGATAGACATTTAGATTGTTTCTAATTGGGGCTATTACAAATAAAGATGCTATGAATATTCCGGTACAATGGACATATATTATTACTCTTGACACAATACCTAGAAGTGGAATGGCCCAATTCTACGGTATAAGATTAATCTTTTTCAAAACAATTGCTGAAGTATTTGTCAAAATAGTTGTACCATATTAATTCCATCAGCTGTCTATGAGAGTTTCAGTTCCCCTGCACACAAACACTTGATATGATCAATCTTTTTTAATTTTAGACAATCTAACACATATGTAGCCACATCACAATGTAGTTTTAGTTTGCATTTTTCTTAATGACTAACTCTATTGAATTTCTTTTTATATGCCCATTTTCCTTATCTTTTATTTCCTGAGGTAAAGTATCTACTCAAATCTTTTGCCTTTTTAAAAAACTTGTTTTCTTCTTAAGATTTAAAAATGCTTTATATATTCCGGATGTAAGTTCTTTATAAATTTGGGATTTACAAATATTTTCTCTATGTCAGCTGTAGCCTTCAAAAAATGGAATTTCCTAATTTTGATAAAGTCCAAATTATGTTTTTGTTTTAAAGATCACTCTTTTGGTGGTTTATGTAGTATACCTTTGTCTAACTCAAGATCACCAAAAATTTCTCCGACATTTTCTTCCAGAAAGGTTAGAGTTTACTTTAGACCTTACATTAAGGTCTGTAATTGATTTTGAGTTTACTATGAAAGGCTCTTATGCTTTGTCCTGTGAAGCAGTTATGTTTCTTGGAAGCAGTTTAATCCTCTTGAGTATTAACTTTAAGCTTTGTTAGCTGGAATCAGAGTAAGATATAATCTAATTTTGCCCACTACTGAGGCAAAACCTTTCTGGATACTCTGTCCAGGACTTTGCAAGTTTCAAGGTTTCCTCTCCGGGTGAAGGGAACAGAAATTATTTCTGGCTCTGTATGAGCTCTGAGCCTTGTTTTTTCCCTCTAATGTCTTTAAATCATTCCTTTTCAGATGTCAAGTAGTTTCTTCACAATCATACATTGATCAGTAATAAGCTGAAGACTCAAGTGTGACCCTGTAAATTCGCTTGAGTTCTCTACATGGGCTCTCTTCTCTCCTTTTCTCTGCCCTAAAAACTCTATCTGCTTTGGCCTTCCCAGGTTCCCTGCTGTTTCCTCACCTTGTGAAGATGTCTGGACTCCACCTGGATCCCCGCCTTGTGCTGTGGCCTAGAAACTCTCCAGCCAATCAAGTGGGCAGTCACAGAACCTACCTTGTTTGTTTCTATGGTTCTGAGATGGGTGGCTCATTGCCTGGCATCCAGAGTCTTCAAAACCAGTGTTGCATGTATTTCATTTTGTGTGTGTATGTGTGTGTTTAGTTGTTTTTAAGGGAAGGTAACTGCAGCCTCTGCTATTACACATTAGTTGGAAGTAGAAGTCTCCCACAGCATAATGTGGGAGGCATTCTTAAAGATAGCAGTATTTCCTATTTTAAGTAGACCAACCATTTGAAAACCTACCCTATGCATGGGCAATAACTTCCTCCATTTGATTCATCTACAAACATTTATCTAGAGAAAATACCATTTGTTTACATTTCTTCATGAAGGTGATCTCTAAAAATCATTGTATTATCCATCTTGTGATTGCATCAATCGACCATAGGGTGTTGCTCATAGATTCATTTACCAAATATCTGTTAAACAGCTACAGGCATTGGGAGAAGTTACTACTCCAGGCAGTGAGGGCAAGGGGTCAATGAAATATATTAGCATTCGAAAAGACCAGATTCTCAACCTTAGAAAAGTACCTTTTACATGTAACTGCTAGAGATAAGTGCTTTACGTATATTAATTCTAATCCCCTAACAACCCTGCTTCATAAGCAGTAACAATTAGCAAACTCCATGTAAAGATGACACAGGGAGGGGAGCACTACACACTGGGGTCAGTTGGGGGGAAATAGGGGAGGGACGGTGGGGGGTGGGAAGCTGGGGAGAAATAGCAAGGGGAGAAATGCCAGATGTAGGTGATGGGGAGGAAGGCAGCAAATCACATTGCCACGTGTGTTCCTATGCAACAATTTTGCATGTTCTTCACATGTACCCCCAAACCTAAAATGCAATAAAATAAATAAATGGGAAAAATAAAAAAAATAAAAATAAAATAAAATAAAATAAAATAAAGATGAAATAACTAAGGTAAAGGGAGTTTGAGTAACTTACCCAGGGTAGCTTGAGTACTAAGAGTCGGGGATGGGATTCAGCCTAGGCAGTTTAGCTCCAGGATCTCTGCCCTGGACCACTATGTCACATTTTATTTACACATGTCAACAAAACAATGCATTGTAACACGGCAGGATTCAAATGCCTTACGAAGGCAGATAAAGCAGAGTACAGAGACAATGATAAAATGTGCCGTCTTACGGTGACCCATGCAAAACATTTCCCAAGAGGTGGCATTTCAGGCAGAAATCAAGGGAGAGAGATGTGCAGCCACCTGGGGAAGAGCATTTCAGGCAGAGGGTACAGCAGATGCAAAAGCCTGAGACAGAAACGCTGGATGTGCTCAAGGAGCAGCAAGGAGGCAGTGTGACTAGAGCAGCATGAGAAGGGAAAGGTGGGTGGCTGAGAGAAGAAACTCGTATGATTTATGTAAAATGCCTCCTACAATGACTGGCACTTAGTGGATGGATGCTTGATAAAGGGTAGACATGATTAGTATCATCATTGTAATTAGCACATGAGTGCTGTGAGAGAAAAATGACAGGAGATGGAGGAGGCACCCTCCATGACGTGGGTTAACCAGAGAAGACTTCTTGGAATGAGGACTTAGACTGAGCTGCCAAGAATAAGGCCTTTCCCTTATTTCTGATACCATGAAGCCTCTTTCTCCACATTCTTGGGAACGAGAATGCGTGAGTCTTCTGACTTGAAGAGATGACCCAAAGCTGTATACTCAGAGGTCAGTAGATTCACAGACGAGAAATTAAAAATCATTTACTTTTCCTTCTGAGTTTTCTTTGGCTTCTTGACTGAGCCTCTCCCTGCTGGCCCTTTAATCTCAGAATCCCTTCATTCCCTGGTCCATTTTTAAGAGATTTTGAAAGGAAGTCAACAATGAAGACTGTTATTAGGCCTTTAAGCCAGATGGAGCAAATTAAATCAGAGTCAAAGAAAACCTGAGTGGTCTTTTCCACTGATAAGTTTCTATTTGCACCATTTTATCATAGTAGGAATAGCTCTTCTGAATGTTCAAATGGCACTGAATAAGCAGAGGAGGAGAGAATTAACTCTGATGAAGAACTGTTCCTTGCACTTAAATGTCACAGACATCAATTGCTCATCACACAGAGACGAGGGGGTCATCAGGCTGAATGAACAGGACGGAGACCATGAACAGAAATTTTTTTCAGTGCCACATGGGTTTCCAGAGACAAATGCCTAGTCAGCTTTCTCAGGTCATACTAACTCATAATTACCTTGCTGCCTCTTGTTTGTAACATGAGATGGCTGATTCTCCTGGGCTGACCTTTATCTCCAATCCGTGAAAAGAAGGAAGGGAAGGAAGAGAGCTCTGAGCAAATAGCTCAGAGCCACAGAGCGTGGGCTCTGGTGGCAGCCTGCACCTACATCAAAATCCCCTGGACCATTTGAAAAAATGTAAACCCTGGTTCCCTCCCAAATCTCCGTAGATATTCTAAGGATAGCACCTCAAGGTCAAATTCACCAGGCGATTCTTAAACAAGGAGTAGCAGATGAGCCCTCTGAGAATGTGCCTGTACTGGGATCCTTTCTTGAGGTAGCTTCTGGAAAGGTCATCAGGGTGGGGGTAAACTAGGCGTTCTCTACCCTCTTTTGGCATAGAATCACCTGAAAGCTTAAAAGACACAGCTGCCTCGGCTTTTAGGCCCAACATTCTGCAGCAATCTTCTGTGGTAAGTCCAGTGTTGTCTTTTCTTTTTTTTTTCTAAAGCTCCAAAGATAAATCCAATATGCAGGCAAGGTTGAAAACTAGCAGGTCACAGAGAAAGGGCAACAATGCCAGAGACCATAGGGCTAGACAGACAATGGGAATGCATGAAACAGGCTGGCTGGGATCAGCTGGAATAGAAACCCCGGTTCCATTCAAAGAGAGTGGCCACTACCCAGCTAGCCAACACCTGCCATGTGGAAACAAAACCCATTTTTGCCAACCTTTCTGATTAAAAAAAAAAAAAAAAAAAGTCAGAAATCAAAATTTTAATATGAAACCTGATTTTTGAAAGTCTATAAATGGCTAGGCACGATGGCTCAGACCTGTAATCCCAGCACTTTGGGAGGCCAAGGGGGGCAGATCACTTGAAGTCAGGAGTTCGAGACCAGCCTGGCCCACATGGTGAAACCCTGTCACTACAAAAAATACAAAAATTAGCAGGGTGTGGTCATGGGAGCCTGTAATCCCAGCTACTCTGGAGGCTGAGGTAGGAGAATTGCTTGAACCCGGGAGGCAGAGATTGCATGAGCTGAGATTGCGCCACTGCCCTCCAGCCTGGGTGACGGCTCGAGACTCCATCTCAACAACAAGTCTATAAATGACACAAAATGTATACATTGCTGTATGCACAGAACAGAACACACGCATGTGTGGCTGTGGCTCAGAGGCTGCCAGTCTGTGACTTTTGCTTGCAAAGCTTCTCAGCCTGTGGATACACTAGGAAGCCCCTCTGTGGTGACCTCTCCTTGGGGGCCAGTTCTGAAAGAGCTCTTGGTTTGTGTGTAGTCCCACGTGCCTCCCTAGAATTTCTCTTCTTTGATGTAGTTTGCCAGATTTCCTGATTCATTTGAAGCCAAAGTTGTCTCATAATTAATATTTAAGGAGTATTTTGTATTTTTACTTTCTGCTGATTCCTTTTATCTTAGACAAGAGATATGTGTAAGAATATGATTTTCATAAATGACATCTGAGTGTGTTTTTTGTTCTATCAAACTCACTGTTACTAACAGTCTTATCTCATCCAATTCCTCTACTACAGCTGGAAGAGTGGTTCTCCAACTTTGACATGCATAAGAATCACCAGAGGCACGTGTGAAAATACAGTCTCGAGCTTAAAGTGCTCACAGAGTTTGTTATCAAAACCAGAAGACTCTAGAAAATGAATGTAACTCAGAGATAATGGGTATAAACCGGTTCATGCAGTCAGCTCACTCTGGCTTCACCTGTCCAAATTTGGTTCTGGAGCCAGGAACCCCCACTTACTTTTTAAAAAATTTTTATTTCCACAGGCTTTTGAGGAACAAGTTACATGAGTTAAGTTCTTTAGTTGTGATTTGTGGAATTCTGACACACCCATATTCTGAAAAGCATACACTGAACCCAATTTGTGTCTTTCTATCACTCGCCCCCCTCCCACCCTTTCCCTAGATCCCCAAAGTCCCTTGTGCCTTTGCATCCTCATAGCTTAGCTCCCACTTATGTGTGAGAACATACAGTTTGGTTTTCCAATCCTGGGTTACTTCACTTAGAATAATAGTCTCCAACTCCATCCAGGTTGCTAGGAATGCCATTAACTCATTCCTTTTTATGGCTGAGTAGCATTCCATCACACACACACACACACACACACACACACACACACACACACACACACAGTTTCTTTATCCACTCGTTGATTGATGGGCACTTGAGCTGGTTCCATATTTTTGTGATTGCGTATTATGCTGTTATAAACGTGTGTGTGCAGGTATCTTTTTCATATAATGACTTTTTTTTTCCTCTGGGTAGATATCCAGTAGTGGGGTTGCTAGATCAAATGGTAGTTCTACTTTTTGTTATTTAAGGAATCTCCACAATTTTTTCCATAGTGGTTGTACTAGTTTACATTCCCATCAAAAGTATAGAAGTGTTCCCTCTTCACTGCTACATCCACACCAACATCTATTTTTTTTATATACTTTTCATTATTCTGGCCATTCTTGCAGGAGTAAGTTGGTATCACACTGTGGTTTTGATTTGCATTTCTCTGATCATTAGTGATGTTGAGCATTTTTTCATGTTTTTTGGCCATTTGTATATCTTCTTTTGAGAACTGTCCATGTTCTTTGCCCACTTTTAATGGGGTTATTTTTTTCTTGTTAATTTGTTTGAAGGAACCCCTGCTTTTAAGAAAGCTTGCCAGATATACTGGATGCAGGTGATCCATGGACTGCACTTTTAAACAACGACATTGTAGTAGAAAGGGAAGACAGTAGAAAAATGCCCATTTGGGAGATGGAAATACTGAGTCTAGAGAGGGGACTCACTGACACCCAGCTGTTTAATGCTTGCTGCACTATAAGATGAGCAGCCAGCCAGCGAGGAAAGACCAAGACAAATACTAATTGCCAACTTCACTCTTTCCTTTTTCCAGATTCTTCACAAAAGTAATTTGTTAGCTCTACTTGATTACATAGCACGTGACTGTCTTCAAGTAAATGCGTAAAGGCAACTGGTAATTAATGAGATGCATATAAGCATTGTGATGAGCAATAAGCATATGCTAAAAACATGCATTTTATGAGATATGCTAATGAATCGTAGCACCCCAAACTGCAAGCAAAACTCCAAAAGTGATTTGTTTTTATTTATTTATTTTAACCAACAACCAAGTGATAGGTAATAAGTTCGCTCAGGGCTGGCTTCCCATGCTATGGGCACTGGGGGCATGGAGGGACCCATTTGAAAGGCTTCAGAACCCCTCTGTTTCCAGTGGCAAGGAGAATCTGCATTTTATTTCTGTTAGCCACAAACATACATCTGGACAACATAAATGCATCAAGAAATGGCTTGTTTTTAATTGGCAGATGCTCATCTAATGAATTCAAGCCAAAGAATCTCATGGTGTTGAAGACCACTGGGACCTCTGAGGGAAACAAGCATATTCCTTTTTTTTTTTTTTTTGAGACGGAGTTTCGCTCTTGTTACCCAGGCTGGAGTGCAATGGCGCGATCTCGGCTCACCGCAACCTCTGCCTCCTGGGTTCAGGCAATTCTCCTGCCTCAGCCTCCTGAGTAGCTGGGACTACAGGCGTGCGCCACCATGCCCAGCTAATTTTTTTTGTATTTTTAGTAGAGACGGGGTTTCACCGTGTTGACCAGGATGGTCTCGATCTCTTGACCTCGTGATCCACCCGCCTCGGCCTCCCAAAGTGCTGGGATTACAAGCGTGAGCCACCGCGCCCGGCTACAAGCATATTCCAATGCCTTTCCTGGATAAGGCAAAATGGAGTTTAGTGTGTGGACAGGGACTGTGGAGTCTGCGGCCTGGTTTTGAATCCTGGTTCTGCCACTTGTCTTAGCACTTAACTTCTCTGGGCCTCAGTTTCCTCATTTGTAAAATGTGGATAACAGTACCTACTTCATGGGTTTTTGATTAGTGATAAATAAACTAATGCTTGTGAAGCACTTAGAAGAGTGTCTGGCACATGGCGAGATCTATAAATACGGTATTATGGTTTGAAGGACCTGGCTTCCCCTGCAGCAGACCCTTTATGTAGGAAGTTGGGTTTAAGGACCTGTTGGTGGCTTTGGCCTCTCAGTTCTCATATGCAAATCACTTGCCATGTCCCCACTGTGCCAAAGACAAATTGTATTTCAATTTCTTCATTTCCTCAAAGCCTCCTTAAGACAATATTAACTTTTGGCACAATTGGTCCCATGAAATTGTCTGTTGGTTGGTTTTGGGAAACAAGACTGCTTGGTTTAAAAACAAGATTTACCCAGGGAACATTGGAGTCCTCCTATGGAATAGATCAGAAACTGGGGTCCTTCCTGTTCCTGCAAACACATGCTGTAGGCAGCTGAGCATGTTGCCTACAACTGTGCCCTGGCCTTTCTGAGGTCTGGGAGCTGTGCTTCCCAGGGTGAAGTTTAACCTCTCTCCCTCACCTACATCAGATATGGACCACACACTCTTGCCCGTCTTCCACCCTCATCTTCAGGACAGAATGAAACTGCACAAGTTTCTTTTTCTCTCCTCTCCAGAAATTCTGTGTTTAGAATCACAGGCACCTTTATTTTCAGCTTTGAGCAACTGTTCCAGGCAGAAAATGCCTGCCAAGTGCTCTGGGTTGCATTCAGGCAGTTTGAGCTCATGCTTTGCTGAACAAAAGTCTGTGCTGACATTTCTAGAAAACAGTAACACTTTGGGGCTGCAGTGAGGCATCCCTCTTGTATGTGGAAAGGGTATTCCTGGGAGAGGTTTGAAACTCCAGAGAAATAATTATAGTGCTTTCTACTTGACAGAACTTTATAGTTTACCAAGTTCTTACGCATTCATGATTTCATTTGCATCTTGTAAAAACTGTGAGAAGTAGTCATGACAAGGGTTAGGACTGTTATTTTACAGATGACAGAGCTGCAGATAAGAGTGAGGTAAGCATTTGACATTCGTGCAAGAGCTTGGTCTCTTGACTTCCAAACCTATGAGCGTTCCACAAATAACAACATGAAAATATTCACACACTGCTTTGATATACGATTTACACAACACTAACATGAGCACAGTATCATTTTTATCATCATGAAAGGTCCCATCAGTTAGATGGGGAAGTGTTTTAGTCAGCATAGAACACTCTATGCTATAGTAACAAATAAGCCCTGATAACACAGAAACTTCGCCAAACAGAGATCTATTTCTAATTCATGCCCTACATAATCTGAGGCAGATCTCTGTAGGCTTTTCTGCAAGTGGTAACTCAGATCCAGACCTCTTTCATATTATTCTCCTGCCGTTTAAAAAATATGGCCTTAGAAGTCCATAGAAGTCACTGGGAAATGAGAACAGAGTGTCATCCATTTTATGGAAGGTTTTTTGGCTAAGCCTGGAAGAACAACACATCATTTCCACTCATGTGTGATGGGCCTGAACTCAGTCATAACTTCAACCTAACCGCAAAGGAAAGACAGTCTTCTTGTGTGCCCAGGAAGAATAAATGAAATGGGGTTTGGTGAATACAAAGCATTCTTTCTGCTACTTTGAATTATACCAGTACTGGTTCTATGCTGTCTGTAGCAGGTTGGAAAATACAGCATCATGGTCAAAAACTCTGATATTGTGCCAACTATATGGTAGCCACAAAATACCTGCAGGGCAAATTGAACTATTTCCAACATGAAGCTTCCCATAAGCTAAAGAAAGGTGCTGCATATCACAACACGTCACCAGGCCAGAGCAAAGGATGGCAGATAATTTGCATATTACTGGGACTGAAATGGAAATATTACTCAATCATTTTTTGTATTCCTTTCTGCATTTACAAATGATTTGAGTGGATTTCTAATCTTGAAGCATGTCCAAAATGAAACCACACACACACACACATAAAAGGTAGTTAAATGGAGCAGAGCACTAGCTATACCAAATATTTGAAATTGATCAATCATTACAACTAAGCAGTAGGTTTGGTTGTGTGCTTACTGAAAGCTAAAGTAAATGGGAGTAAAGGGGGTAACATTTTGAGCACCTCTGATGTCCCAATTACTATATGAAATGTTTTATATATATCAGATTATTTGGTCCACATATCAGCTTGTGAGGTAGCTAATAATAGTAGCCACCCCCTATTGAATTTTTAGACTAGGTCAGGTCCAAGGCTAAACACTTTACAGGTATTACTATTTAAACCTAACTAATGTGCCATTTTATAAAGAGAAAACTGGAGGTTCAATGAAATGACATGATCTATCCAAAGAATAGTTAGTGGCCAAGGCTGGATCCAACTCAGCCCTGACTGATTCCAAAATCCGCGCTCTTTCCATAAAATAATAGTACTATTTGTCACAAAAAAGGAAACATATAATTAAGAAGTCACAGGAAAAACAGAAGATGCACATACTATTTTTTTTTAAAGTGGTATATTAACGAGCTCCAAATCAAGTCCAAAACTTTTCCTATTATTTCAAACCCCTTGGAAGTCAAGAAAGAGTTCACTCTTGAGGATATTCAAGGGGAATGCAACATACCTGAGGCAGAGAGAGGGCAGACGGCCAAGGGAGGAGAACAGCACAAGTGTAACAGAGGTTGGAATTCTGGAGGAAGCCATCTAGCAACACAGCAGCAGAGCTGCCAGGCCTCCTCCCAGCACTCCATTAATTAGACTGAATTATATCAGATCCTGAAGGCTAAAACTCTAGAAAAGAAGAAATTTTCATGTTTATGAAAGGACTAAAAACAAAAAAGAGAGAGGAAAACATGCAGTCTATGTATTAGTTTACTTTACTGCCTTTGGCTGACCCATGGGCGTATGTCGGGGCCACCTCTCAAAGCATCAGGTTGCACATCACCTCCCTAATGATCAGCTGTTTTCAGTCCTTGCCTGCTGTGGACTCAAGGCTAAAGGTGCATTCTCTCCTAAAGCTAGGGACAGCCAAACATCCAGGGATGAGCATTTGGTGAACCTCTGCGCTTTGCCCACTTCATAGCCAGCTGGAAGTGAGGAGCCGGCCTGGGGTATCTCCAAAGTCTAGAGCTGAGTGCCTATGTCCTGAATTACAATGCAGGCAGCCTTCACCTTACACAACTCTGATACACAGAGATTTCAGTTACCACTGTTTACTTCAAAAGCAACAGTCCTTCAACAACACGGTTCAATTTCAGTTACCACAATATATTAACTGTGAGTATATAAATAAAGTACAAATCTCACTGCCAGGCCTTCAGTCCACAAATCACTATCTAAATAATAGATGCACCCCATCATCTGAGACCAATCGAGCTACATCTTTCAAAGCCTGTTGGGGACTGCTCACTGCCCATCTCTTATTTACTTCACGTGCAGCCAGCAAAGCATGTAGTTGTGTTACCTCCTTGCCTCCTGGTGATAAAACCCACAGGACATTTTATAAAAATGAATAATCAAAAGAAGGAGTTGGCCAACAAAAAGGAAAGTGCCGCAAAGAAGTGAAAAATGAAAATGCTGGAAGTGAAATTACAATCCAATGCAAATGGAGCCTTTTAGCTGATTGTGCTATTCAAGGGACTCTAGACACCCAGCCAGCAGAACTTAGTGAAGGTAAACTTCAGACATAAATGAGGAAAGTGTTTGTGGTAAAAAGGAGAAAAAAAATTCCTAGAGAAATTAGCATCCCTCAGAAAACTGTACACTAAAGTAACTCTTGGAGTGATTTTGTGACATTAAGAAT
Organism: Sapajus apella; assembly: GCF_009761245.1. Lineage (NCBI taxonomy): Eukaryota > Metazoa > Chordata > Mammalia > Primates > Cebidae > Sapajus > Sapajus apella. The sequence continues at coordinate 15,189,615 of NW_022436953.1, forward strand.
AAAATACTGGAAGGTAATCCAAACTTAGCAAGAAGTACGGTAATTTACCAGGGCACAGAAAACACGTTCACCTATATTTAACTTATACAAGGACAAGAATGCAAGCACTATTCAAATTACTTTTCATAACCTTTTTATAATAAACTTTTTAAGTTATCAAAGTTTCTAACATTTACAATAACACTGTACTAACTAAATATTAGTGTTACTTTTGCATTTCTCTATACATTTAAAAGTGACAGTAAGAGAGGTTTCAATGTTTTGATGAAAACTTTTAAAGGTCACAGAACAATTATACCCTATTGATTATTAAGAACATTTTTTTGTGGTTTCAGCTTGCATGGGCATTTTTACTACCACACAATATCATGCAAAGGAAGAAATCCTGTATTTCTTGGCTCTTTCAGTGAGGGGTTCTGGTCACCTACGGCATCACACAAAAATAACAACCTCTAAAAGATGTCCATAGCTTGCACCAGGGAATGAGACTCATTGCTATGACACTTAATTTACTTCTTGTGAGGGTTCCGGAAGTCTGGATACATTCCTAGAAATGAAGGAGGCCAATAAAAAAAAGGCATGTGATATTTTCCAGAAAAGAACTTCAGAGATGTCTAAGTGCTGTATAACTAGAGGAATATCATTTATCCAAAAGGAAGATTCATATATCTAAATGGAATACCCAAGCAAATAGGTGGAGTTTCTCATTTGAATCTCTAAAGAAATCTGGGCTAAAGATAAATAATTGGGATTTGCTGCCCTATTAATTATAGCAAAGGCAATCAGCCACAACTAGGAGTAAGCCTAAGAGACACTGAGACAGACACTACCAGTCTATACCCACAATCTTCTTTTGGTGATTGAACCTGGATTTTTGATTATTTTTACACTCCACGTGATTAGATATTCAGGATGGGGCCTCCTTCCAGCCAAAGGATGTAAGTTCTGTGTAGTCTAAAGTTGTGAAGGACATTCCATATCCCCTGCAAGGTTTAGGCACAAGCCTGGGATGGCACTCTGCCCACTGAGAAATAAGGGGTAGGGACTTCTGGGACAGTGTCCCTTGTGGCTGAAAAGAGGTGAGAGGCACAGCAATGTCCTTCTCTGTTAGCCAGAGTGTATGATGTGATACCTGGCCATGACACCTGGAACTTTAGTACTTCATGATTCCAGGGACTCCATGATAGCTGGAACTCCCATGACACCTGGGATTTCCTGATTAAACATGAAAACAGAAAAACAAAATGAAAAGCCGAAAGCTACTGATGAAACCAATATAAAGAGGACAAGCCTAAGAAGCAAGCTAGGAGAGCAAGACAAGAGTGAGTCACCTGAGCTGCTGAATTAACCAGTTTGGAACTGACCCATGTGGGGATTTCTTGTACCCAAGTCAGATTTGTGAGATAAATATCCTTACATTGTAATCTGTGCCTTACAGCTGAAACATCCCAATAGAACATTTAGCAATCCAAGAGGTGACAGAGACCAGTGGAGAGCCAGGGAAGAAGACTAGAAGAGGAGTCAGGGAGAAGAAAAGAGAACCAGAAAGGTCCAAGAAAGAGGCATAGGACACGGACTCCTGCCTCCCTTTGAACTCTCTGACACAAAGGGTTTTAAGTAAACAATCTGCCTTCTCTTCCAAGTATTAATCTATTTCCAGACCTAGATGCAAATCAGTGAGGATTTAAGATTCAAGTAAATAGAGAGGGGAAAAAATCACTGTCACTGCCTTAACCAAAAGGAATTTGATATATGTTTTTTCTTTAAAAATCTTGATACATCTTTCAAGGCTCTCAAGCTGTTGACACATACAAAATGAAAATGAACATCGTGGCAGGTGGTAGGAAATGAACAAGCACAGGCAACCAGCAACTATAAAAATGAGATAACCTGGAGCTTCAGTAATGCTGAAATTATCCACAACCCGGGAGGAGATTATTCTTAACAAAAAGCTAGCAATAAAGAAACAAATGGAACTGCTGAAAACTAGCCCAATCTCGTGTCTGCCTTTCAAATTAAACAGGATACAGCATCTCTATGCAAGCAAAAAGTGTCTGTGGAAAGATGTTGTTGTACGTTATTGGACGGGGATGTCACAACGGCATCCTCTACTCAACAGTCCCAAAAATTAAATAAGAGATTTTATATAACAAATGCTTTGTAATTATAATAAGTTAGTACCTAAAGGTCAGGGTGGTATCAATTACTGCTATGGAGCTGGAACTAGAGTTGGGGCAAGAAAGACACTCTTCTTGTCTCATCTCCCAATTATCAGAAATTGAATTAGTTATGTAAAGGCAAGAGCATGGTCTTTGGGGTCAGACAAACTTGGATAGTAACAGCCCCATTAGTTACAGGAGGTGTGGTCTTCAGCAACTCATAAAGTCTCTGAGCTTCAGTTTCCTCATGTGAAAATACAGGCCATTATAATATAAGCTTACTATAAATATTTAATGAGATAATACTGTAATAACCTAAGTCAAAATGACAGAGAAAACTAAAATATTCATTAAAGATGTATTATGTGGTGATGTTTTAAGAGAGATACCAGAGAGAAACTAGAGATGAGTTCATCCGCAGTGCCAAGGTAGGGATGAGAAAAATCCACGCTTATGTTGCAAATATGGGGAATATAGGTTTTCTTTTAGATTGAAGTGAGTTAGTAGTTTTAATAAGCAAGGCTCGCCAATTCCTTAGACAAGGTGTTAGCCATATTGAGTAAACTGAGTGACCTTAGTAAGACCTGTCCCCCTGAATCTGCTCCCTCATTTGTGTTTGAAGTTCCCTTATTAGTCCTTCTGTGAAGCTTTGCCGTCTCCTGGCAATGTTCTGAAATGTACATTTATTCCATTAACAGGCCCAGCAGTTCTTCCCTCCTTCATATCTATCAGTTTCTTGTTTCCTTCGAGGAGCTGCACATTCCCAACTCCTAGTAGTCCCAGTGGGGCTTTAATCACAATTCCCCGACATCCTGGCTATAAGGGCAAGAGGGAAGATGGGTGAGAGTACCACATGATTCAGTCCTGTTTGATTATTAAAACTCACTGCTATGATCTAAATCTTTGTTGCCCCTCAAAATTCGTACCTTGAAACTCAATCCCCAGTGTAATGGTATTAAGAAGTGAGCCTTATAGGAGGTGATTAGGTCATGAGGGCAGAGCCCTCATGAATGGAAATTGTGCCCTTATAAAAGAGGCTCAGAGGTGCATATTTGCCCTGTCTACCACGTGAGAATGCAGGAGAAGGAGCCATCTATGAGGACTGGACCCTCACAGAACATCAAATCTGCTAGTGCCTTGATCTTGGACTTCCTAGCCTCCAAGACTATGAGTAATATGTATCTGTTCTTTACAAGTTACCCAGTCTAAGGTCTTTTATTACAGCTGCCTGGATAGATTAACACACGTGCCACCCTGATCCAGGATGAGCAGCTCACTCTGGGATTTTAAAACCAGATGCTCAGAGACAGAAGCTCTCTGTCTTCTAGACTGCAGGAAATGTGACCCCCAGGGCTGCTATATATTGATTCCAGATAAATATGTATCTCACCTAGCTGCTGGAAGCTAGGTTATAACTACTAGAAGAAAATATATTTGCAGGAAGAGAAAATAAAGTCAACAAAGAGAAGCATAAGGAAAAGCAAAGCTGAATGACAGAAGGCCCTGAAGGCACTGTTTGGGTCCCCACCCTCAGTCACACCTTCAGCTACCATCTTCTCCATCCCTCCCAGCTGAGGTGACCAAATAAATTCTCTTTTTTGCTTAATCTACTTGGATTTAGGTTCTGTCACCTTGAATCAAGAGTCCTAATTATTATAGATTTAATCTAAAGCAAATACAGTTATCATTTAACTCAAAGAAAAATACTAAAATTTTATATTGGAAAAACATAATGGAAAGTTGCAGAATGAAAATGCTTAAAAATTACTGGCTTAGAACACAGTTCTACATCCACATATCTTCCAAGTTCCCTCTGAGATTTCATGGCGACACTTTATCCTTTGTCTCTCTATCCCTAAGGACTTGTGACTGCCTGGAAAGAACTTTCTCCTTACCACAGTTGGCCCTTGAAAAAATCATTTGCTGGAGTCATAGTGTGGAAAGCCCTCTTGGGTGTTCAGAGAAACTGTGGCTAAAGCATTCTTGCTGCCATATTGTTAAAAATGCCTCAAGAAAAAAGGAATAGGAGGCTTAAGGGGAGGATACCTGAAGCCAACTAAGGTTGGTGAATCTAGAAGAAACAAATGCTCAAACTCAAGTAAGCCAGACTGGAGCACAGAAATAGGAAAAATAAGATACCAGAACAGTCTTAGTTCTACCAGTGCCAGGACAGCTAGTTCCAAGGAGAAATCTGCCTTCAGGCTCTCCAAATATTTATTGAGCAGAGTGTTTGATGGCTTTGGAAATTTAAAAACAATTATCTCTCATCCCAAAGAGTCAGAAACATGGCATAGGCATACATGTAGAATAAATTTATTCTGTCTCCCAGAGCACAATCAGCTTAATAAACTACATGTCTATAAAACCTTTTGTTTCTTGAATGCATTTGTTGTTGTACGAATATTAACATCTTATGAATCTACTAAGATTATCTTATCTAGACTACTATTAGCTCTTCTTTATTACTTGCCATGTCCCCTAAATCATACTAAGCACTTAGCATGCCACATCTCAGTCCTATTTTACAGATGAGGAAACTAAGTCTCAGAACAGTTAAGGGACTTCTAGGTTATTGCTACTCAAAATTCTCCTCTGTGAACTCTGCTATCAGTCAGGGAGTAAGAAATTCATATTAGAATGTAAATGAATATACTGTTTCCTGCATTGAGAAAGTCTTGTCATGGAAAAAAAAATCAGTTGAACTAATAGATGCTTGGTAAGATAGCTGGTTTACATTCTGTTGCAAGCTCCTTTTCTCCTCCTTGATGAGGAATGCCGTTTGTGGACTAGCAGTGCTTTGTGAACCACGCTTTGTTTTGCCCAGTTCATACAACTGTGTGAAGAGAGAAGATGGGATTCAAATCTAAGCATATCTGGCTTCAAAGCCTCTTCTCTCAAGACTGCTACAACCCACTGCTTCCTAGCATTCAGTTTTACTGCCACCAGCCATTTACTAAGTTTTCAGACTGTGCGAGCTGGATTTCTCAAATCCCTGATTACATGTACCCCAAAAAGATTTATATTCCCTTTCAGGGTGAACAAACACATTAGTCTCAGCAGAACCTGGAGAGTCTTTAATATGAGTGCATTACAACGTGGCCACAGGCTGGGCAGCTGAACTGGTGCATCCAAGGAGCAGGGAGAGTCTGAGCCCCATGCCGACTTTAGACTGATCAGGCAGTGGGAGGCCATCCACAGAGTCCTTTTCTTGACTTGAGTCACTGTAGCTTATAATTAGGCATTGTCACTTTGATAACTGAATGAATTAGTGAGGATGACACGGGACCCAGCAAAGGCTGAAATGGTGAGGCTTTACACAGATAAACAGCCAGAAAAAATTGATCTGAAACAGGAAGTTAGGCTTCTGCGAAGCAGGAGCCAGAATTACAAGGCACACTATGATAATTTCAACAACAAAGGGCTGCGGGTGTCTGTTTTTCTCCCCATCTGGGAATCTCGTCTGTATTTGTATTATCTATGAAATAGACATTTTCCCTCCTCTGACTCTTACAGGGTAGTATCTAAGAGTGAAATCATAGTTGATTTTAGTGCAGCCCATTCATTTATTTATTATTTCCTTCAAACATTTATTGAGTCCCAGTGTCTGTCAGCCACTCCATTAAATATTAGAAAACAAAAAAATAAAAATACACTGAAGCATCACAGAATTTGAGATAAAACAACTCTTCTGTCATAGATCTCAGCCAAGGAAACTGAAAAGGAAAGATCGGATGCTCACGCCAGCTTGTTACATAGGACTGTAGCTAGACTGAGGCTGGTTAGAACAAACCTCCAGGGTAACAATAACAGTGGCAGCTGACATTTAAACCTGTACTGATAACTGCTAACTACTGTGTTAAGTACTCTGCATGTGTTACTGCATTTAATCCTCACAGTAATTCTAAGAGGTAGGTCTTCTTATTAGTTTCCTTTTATAGATGAAAAACCTGAGGCACAGAGAGGTCACGAAACTTGCCAAATGTTACAGTGAGTGCTGTATCATGGCTGCAAACCAATGCAGTCTGGCATTAGAGCCCTTCTTCTTAGCTTTAAGCCTCTTTGAAATGGCTTGTTAGGCTCTGCTTCTACCAGCTGAAACCTATTTTCTCTTTCAATTAATTAATCATGAACAAGCAGCTGCTGAATGCAAGCCACGTACCTTTCTGGGCTTGGGGAAGGGGAAAACAAGGCCTGAGCTGCCATCAGCTCTCTTGGCACTTACATTCTGGCTGGGCTAACAGGGCAGGACACATGTGCACAAAACCATTTGCAAACAAGATGCTCTTTGATACCACAGCATCATCTGATGCTTCACTGCCAAACTTCATGATTCACTACATTTGCAGAGAGATTAGAAAGGGACTAGGGCAATGTTCCCCAAACGTGGCAGTACTTGGTTTGAAAAACATTGAGTACACCCTGGATGTATCAGTCCATTCTTGCATTGCTATAAAGAACTACCTGAAACTGGGTAATTTATTTTTATTTTTTTTTTTTAAAAAAGAGGTTTAATTGGCTCATGATTCCACGGACTGTATAGGAATCATGGCTAGAGAGGCCCAAGAAAACTTAAAATCATGGCAGAAAGCAAGGGGAAGGCAGGAACATCTTACAAGGCCAGAGAAGGAGGAAGAGGGTGAAGCAGGAGGTGCTACACACTTTTCAACAACCAGATCTTGCAAGAACTCACTATCATGACAACAGCAAGGGGGACGTCTACCCTCCTGATCCAATCACCTCCCACCACGCCCCTCCCCCAACGTTGGGGATTCAACATGAGATTTGGGTGGGGACATAAATCCAAACCGTATCACTGGAGATCTGGATTTAATTGTCCAATAGGGTTCAGCATGGAAATCAGAATCTTAACATCTACCCAGGGGATTTTAATGTGTAGCAAAGTGTGAGAATGACTGATTTACTGGGTATTTTGTGGCAAGTTAGAGTAAAAAAATGAGAAAGATCATTATAGGCTATTCATTTAATACACAGCTGCCATATTACTTACAATTTTTACACAAATGTGCTTCTCCATAACTCATTAAACACTCAGAGACAATGACCAGCTACTATTACACCCATTTTACAGATGAAGACATTGAAGTGTAGAGAGGAAAACAATTGGCCTGGGATTTAAGTTGTAGATCCAAGACTTCCACCCCAGACTAAGAAGACTGTTCACTCTACTAGTCTATTATGCTTCCCACAGGGGGAAAGGACTCCAGGAAGAGCTAACTCAGAACTGAGCCCTGGAAGACAGATGTAAGGCCCAGCAGAGAGGGAGGAGGCCATATCAGGGTGGGAGGAGGGTGATGGGGGCTCATGAAAGCCTAGAAACCTCTCAGCAGATTGGAAGTGTGAACTGAGTGACATCTGGGCTTTTCTGCATCAAGGCTACTGTAAAGCAGTTGCTCTTAAACTTGAGAAGGCATTCAGGGTTATCTAGAGAGCTTGCTAAAATACAGACTGCTGGGCCCTACACTCAGAGTTCCTGATTTAGTAAGCCTAACAATTGCTGAGTTTCAGTGCTATGACAGCATTGGGGGTATTTTTAGTAATAAAAATACCTACAAAGGAGGTATTTTTAAAATAGAATAAATATTTATTCTAAAAATAGAATAAATATTATTTATTCTAAAAATAGAATATTTTTAAAACATTTTATTTTATAAAAATAAACCTACTAGGATGCAAATTACAAAACCGCCACCTTGGCCCATCCCATAAAGCCTAATTTTTGACGAATTTTTTGGATTAAAAATAATCAAGAATTGAGCTAAAGCTTAGTTCTGGATGAATTCAAAATTAGAGTTGATAATATATACAGACAAAGAGCAAAAGAAAGAGAGAATACCTTAGGTATAGTTAAATATTTCTTGCTTGGGGGGCTTGACAAAAATAAAAATCTTACATACATACAAATATTAGGATACCTTGAGGTGGGAGAATTGGGGATTGCAGAGCTAATTATACATGGTGAGAGGATTGTGAGTACGTGTCCACAAACATCTTGTTTTTATTATTTCCATGAAATATGGATTAATCCCTAATGGTTTTGAAGTGGAAAAAGAGCATTCAGGCTTAACTACCATTTACATAGCCACATCAAGACCTTAACAGCCACGTTGAATCACAGCACTCCCCCCAGATTAAAAAAAAAATACCAAATGCACGATTCCACAGTTACGTGTGCCTATGGGCTGATTAGTCATTAGGCCACTGAGATTTTTTTTTTTGGAGATGGAGTTTTGCTCATGTTACCCAGGCGGGAGTGCAATGGCGCAATCTCGTCTCACCGCAACCTCCGCCTCCTGGGTTAAGGCAATTCTCCTGCCTCAGCCTCCTGAGTAGCTGGATTATAGGCACACGCCACCATGCCCAGCTAATTTTTTGTATTTTTAGTAGAGACAAGTTTTCACCATGTTGTCCAGGATGGTCTCGATCTCTTGACCTTGTGATTCACCCGCCTCGGCCTCCCGGGATGTTTTATTTAAAGGGAACAAGTGGGTGACATCAAGATCATGGCCCCAAAGTAAAAATCAGATGCCTGTTATAGTTTCCTGCCTAGAACTCCACTCCCCACACACTTTACAGACCTGAAGCGAGAACAGCCACATGCCCTAAGCAGGTTTCTGATATCTGGAAGCTTAATAGTAAGTCAATTCTATTGAAGGTGATGTGAGTATTGTTGAGAGTTTATTTAACTGAATGCAATGTGAATGACTGCTAAGTGTGGCCTGAGAATGTTCTTTTCTAACAAATTCCCAAGGGATGCTGATGTTACTGGTCCCGAAAGCATACTTTAAGAACCACTGCTATAAAATGCCCTTAATAGGACAAACTTCTATTTTAAAGTTACCAGCAACTGTCTGTCTGTAACTGAAAATAGAGCCTGGATCTTAAAATTATTGAACCTGGAACAAATATTCTGGGTGTCACAGGCAGTTTCTAAACTTTTGGGTGAAAGACGGAATTTGTTTCCACTTGGGGCAGAACCTCTCCCCAGTCCTTCACAGAGGAGCCAGTTTGATGGTTTTATTTGTGTCCATCCATTTTTTTTCCCCCAGGAAGTAATCTAAATAAGGATGCTTCAAAGATTTAAAGAATTTCAGTCAACAGTGTAACAGGCCATTTTCCCTGTGGACCAAGCACATCTCAGGTCTAACACTTTTTGTTCTTCCTCTGGCAATGTCTGAAGAGAGGGCAGGGACCCAGGATTTGGGAAAAGCAGGGTGTGTTAGGAGTGTGAATTCCCAATGGTGATAGAGTGAGAACTAAGAGGGAAATAGAAAAATGGGGACCCCTGTGAGCACTGGACTCCAGGAACATCAACATTGCAAATCTGGTGACATCTGCCCAGCTGTCACTTCTACGGCACTTACAAGTGTCAAGAAATAAAGCAAATTCTACTGTTACCCCCATTTCATAGATGGGGATCTGAGGCAAAAGGAGATTAAGTCTAATAACTCGCCCAAGATCATGGTTATTAAGTAGCACAGCCAGGATTTGAGTGCAACCATCTGGCTCCAAAGTCTGTGCTCTTACCAGCACCTCTCCATAATGACAATAGTAACTCTTCCTATGTACTTTCTCTGTGATGGCCTGATATTTCACAGTCATTACCTCATGTACTCCTGATAATTACTGTGTACAAGGCTCTACTGTCATCCCACTCATTTCATAGAAAAGAAAATGTTATGCAACACCTCAACCTGGCAGTACATGTGCTTTGGGAGAATTAAAGTGGAGGCTGAAAGAAGAACACAATGGTCGTCATCACTGTGATCCTTGCTGAGAAGCTTAAAGCAGCACCTTAAGTGGGAGGGGATGCAATTAGACTGGGTTTGTGAGAACCAGCCGCATTCACTGGGGACTCTTGAGAGGACTTGAGGAAGGTATCACTTCTGGCAGTCACAATGAACTGTGACTAAACTATGTTCATTGTGTATTGCATGTAGGTAATATATCCACTTGGTGTCTGGAGAACTTGGATTCATTCATGCAACACATTTTAAAAAATCTTTTCTATGGCCTAGGCACTGTTCTAGGAACTTGGGGTTTGTTGTGAACTAAAGAGACAAAGAACACGTTCCCTAGAGAACCACATGTGCTTTTACTGAGTAACTTCTCAGCAGCAAAGCCCACATGAAAAAGCCCTGCCACTAGGGATGCGGAATGAAAGGTCAAGAGGTCTTTCTAATATTTCCTACATAGAAGATTTCTATTATCCACACTCTTGGCCTCAGTTTTTCCTTCTGTAAACTGTAGAGTATTCGTACTATGCCTAGGTAGTGGTAAAAGGAAGGAATACTATGCCCACAAGCAGCAAGCTCTCCCTTTGCTTTAACCCTACTTTCCTGAAAACTTTTATGTAATTGCCAATAATGCATTTCAGGAGAGCGGGTGAGGACATGCTGTCTGTTATTCTTCATTTGAGCTCCCGGACTCCTGCTCTCCAGAGGGGCTTGGCACATGATTAACAAGTCATCTGATGAATATGCAACATGATTCAGGCTTAATAAGTCCCGCAGCTGTTGGGAACTTTACAAGAAAAACAAAGCCATAGAAATATGTGATGTTGGAATACTGCCTGCCAGCCTCATAGAGTCCCCCCAAACGGGGTCTCCCGGCCACAAATGAGCTTGGGCTATTTCCGAGATGCAAAACATGCTGCTGATGGGACATACTGACCCAGTTGGGGGAGACCACTCTGGAAGCATGGAAGCATCCTCTTTCCTCTTCATAATTTGCCTTCTTATCCATCACCTCCAATTCATTTTTTTTTTTTTTTTTTTGAGACATAGTCTCACTGTGTTACCCAGGCTGGAATGCAGTGGTGTGATCTCAGCTCACTACAACCTTCACCTCCCGGGTTCAAGCAACTCTTCTGCCTCAGCCTCCCAAGTAGCTGGAACTACAGGCATACACCCCGTTTTTAACAGATATACATACATACACAGCCTGGCTTTTCTATGAAGTCAGAAATAGGAAATGCTTCCATAGGGACAGAAACAATGGAAAGAGCCAGGATCATAAGACAGACCTGAATTTAAATCCTAACTTCCTCTCTTGCTAGCTATGCAGTTTTGGCAATTCATTTACATTTTAACCATCCGGTTCTTCATTAGTAAGATGGGCATAATAAGCAGTAGTGATTATGCTGTTAATATCATCATCACATTATCATTTCACACAGGAAGAGATTCAAACTTCTTCAAAGTTTTTGTGGACACTTGTTGATTCTCTTGTCCCAGTTGAATTTCCCCCTTTTTCCGGTAGTAGCCCCCTAGTTATCCTCTTCCCCAAAATATGGTGTGGATGGAAAAACTCTATTGTCAGCTCCATGCATAGATACACAATCCATTTCTAGAGCCATTCAGGGTATTCCAAATGCCCGGATGCAACAATCTTCTTAGAGAGGCATGTGACCCAATCCAAGCCAAAGAGATGCAATCCTCTGACATTACCGGAAACTGTTAGAAAAAAGGAGGTATGGTCTGAACTTAAACTCAAGAAAACGTAAACACAGCACTGCGTGGGAGCACAAAGAAACAGGATGGCTGAGACCAACAAAAAAGCAGAGCTGAGAAACAGAAAGACACTATTCTGACAATGCCTGAGCCCCTGCACCCAGCTATCTCTAAAGCTGTAGAACTTTCAGTGTTACAAGGCAGTGCAATTTTGGTGCTTATGCTACGTTACCTTAAAGCTTTGGCAGGTCTGATCACATGCAAACTAAACAAGCCTAACTTTGTGTGCTTTATTGTATGTAAATTATAGCAATAAAAAATACGTTTTAAAGTCAATTTTTTTTTCTGAGTTCCATGTAGGTAAACCTTTCTTCCCAGGAACAATTCTCATTGCCACTTCTACGAAGACATTTTCATGTAACTAATTTTTGGCACAGAAATGTAGACCAAGTGCCAAAAGCAGCAGGTTCACACCACCTCCTACACAGTATCTGTGATTTGACACAGTCTTGCATATTCAATAGCAATGTTAATGGATGCATTTTGCTCTAACAAAGCTAGGTGGTTTTTAATGTTTAAAGATACAGAGATTACAATTCACAGCACTTATAGACACTGATGTTTGGTTTCTGTTTTTAAGATTGTTATTTTAAAATGTGAGGATCTTCCAGGAAACATTAAGGTCTTGTTTACACGCAAACTACAGTTTAATTCTGCAAATCAAAGAAGTTTTATGGGACTCTTTTGGGGGGAATGTACATATTTACCACAATCAGCCTCTTCCCTATAAGCTTGCTGACATATGGTCAAATTTGCCTCCTTGTTATTCTTCAATAAAGTGCTGTTTGTGCTTTGCATTTCTCATTAACAATTCGGTTTATTTCAGCTCATTAAAGCCTGGATAAAAACAATGGAAAGTTTATATTGTCCACGTAGTTTCTTACTGCTGGAAATGTTGCAGGTGAGTGTGGACAGAGATGTACCAGAAAGACTGACAGAGCACATTGGGGCCTCCCCCACATCGACTGCTCAGCTTGGAGTGGGAACAATTTCTGGGAGCACCGTGCTTTCTCGCCTCCCAGTTTGGGGTTCCTATGACTGAAACAATCCTTACAAGGTTAAAGAATTACATGCAGGGCTCTGGGCAGAAGTATAGTTACAATTAAGCATTAATGAGGCTGCACTTTGGCTTACTTCCATGTAATCAAATCCTGTCACTTAGCACTAGATGCTGACGATTTGCCTACCCATTTGTTCCTACAGATAGGATCACTGACATTAGAATCTTAAGGCTCTTGCTTAAGAATTGCTTAGGATGTTCTTCAGAGGTGAATTCCAGTGCAAATAAAGACATCAACCAGTGTGAAGTCTCCCAAACAGAAACCGAATCAGCATGTGAGAATGCAGGTTCTCCATGTCCCCATCCCCAGGATACACCCTGAACTCTTCACCCAACCAATGATCTCCACACCTTGGTGCAATCTAAAATCCTTAAACCTCCCAGCTCCAAATTTTTCGGGGAGGTAGATTTGAGGTTTACTTCCATCTCTTTGTTTAGTGGCTTTATTAATACAACTCTGTGCTGCAACCCTCAGTGACTTGCTGCATCTCTGGCAACAAACATGTTACCATCACATGGCAGCCAAATTATTCTCAGCTAGCTATGCAGTGACTAATCTCCATTAAAGCTACTTAATGTCTTTATGTTCTATTCTATATTACAGCTACTTACGGTTTTATTTCTTCATAAGGAGAGAAGCATGCTGCAGTTTAAATGTACACATGCTTTGGAGTTGGACTGACCTAAACTCAAATCCTGGTTGTAGCCCCCCAAAAAACAAGGTCATTTACCTGGCAATTAAAAAATAATCTCCATGAGAATTCAAGTTTTGATCAATAGGAGTTTCATTAGTTGGCACAAGTAAGGAAAACATGGGGAGTGTTCTCCGAAGCAATGTCTCCCTAAAAGAAAGTGACAGAAGGGTTTTACGGGGTAATGGAGGGGGAGAGGGTAGATCATAGCATGTAGAGGAGGGGTCCCTTTGTACAGATACACTGAGTCATTATGCCAGCACACAGGTTGCATGTTATGGCAATAAAGTTATGGCTCTTCCCAGGGTGGAGAGCACAGTAATGAGGAACGTTCACCCAGGCTTATCTGTAAGTTGCTGAGGCCTGCCAAAAGCTTACTCCCAGCCAACATGGTGACCACATTCAACATAGGGTTTAGGAAAAGCAGGCTGCAGGGTAGGAAGGGGTAAACCAGGTTGATTGCTCAAGTTGATTGAATTCCTGGAGACCCTCCCTGTCTGCTTACATAACCTACAGTCTGAGCCTTGATTTTTCTCATCTTTAAAATGGGGCCAATTACATCTATCTTCTGGGGCAGTTAACATTCAATGGCCTAACACCTATAAGGCCCCCGGCCCAGGTTCTGATCCACTGGAGATGCTCTGCAGATGCTCATGTCTAGGATCTTCTGCTCTTCAAATACTCCTCAAGGGCAGAGCAAATGCATGTTTCCCCCTTGTATGCCACCAGCTCTCAAGCAAACAGCACATCCTAAATGCTTTTGGAATGAATGTACGGCTAAGCGTGAGTTTTCATTCATTAGTGCAATTATTTGAATAACATTTGTCTTTCGGCCACTAGACTGAACTGTAACAATCTCTAGGAGCTGGGGTCTGTATTTGCCTTTGCTCATTATTCTCTAATTTCCAGCACAGTCCTGGCACATAGAAGGCATTAAATAGATCTTTGCTGAACAGATGAACACATCATTGGAGACAACACTAAGAAATAAAGCTATCATGAGTGGTGTAAGTGCGAGTGTGTACATGTGTGTGTCCATTTACATTTCATAATCAGAAAAGACTGCTGTATTATTATTCTAATACAATTCCATTCCATTTCAATGCATTAATATTCCATTGTATTAGGATTCTGAGGCAGAGGAAGAGGCAACATTGAACAAAGGGATATGGAGGTGGGATGAAAATCTCTTTGGAAAAAGTTGGAGAAGGGATGAAACAGGAGAATGAAAATCTGATTTAGAGTTTACTCTCCACAAAAACCATCTTAAGAGACAAAAGCAATTCGGCCTCAGAACTCAAAATCTTAATGTCACTGACCACAGGTTCTTGGGCTCTCAATGCAATAGTAATTGACAAAAAGCCAAAAGAATTTTCCAGATAAGGCTTTCTTGACACTTATACACAGGCATGAGGTAGGCAACCCAAGAGAGAATTCTCAGTCTAGCTCCCCAAAGACACTCAGGAGAGTAATTTTAAAGGGGCTAAGGCGGGAAGAGCATGAGGCTTAAGCATGTAGAGGTGGGGAGATTCTGGCACCTGCATAGTTTAATAACATGCTTCTTAGTGAGTCACATGTCTCATTAGTATATTAAATCTCTACCCTGGACATGGTTTTTAGTATTATAATGAAGCTACAGTGAAGGATTCATCATTCTTCTGGTCTTGTGTGCATGCAGGTGGTGGGGCTAACTCCCTTGAATAACATTTAAGGTGGGAGCTGATTATTTCAGGTTCTTCAAGGTCCCACAAGCCATGGGCATGGCAGCTTGAGTGAGATTTATGGTGCACAGTCTGGATGGTCTGGTTGGAGCACCTTCTGGCTACACCCCCCTCACCAGCTTGCAATAGAAGTCACTGGTGAGGCATGGGAGGGAGCCGAGTCCTATCCCTACTCCGACTCATTTAACAAGCTAATAGAAGTAGATATTATTTAATAAACAACACTCAATAGTATCTTCAGGTTGCAAGCGCCAAATTTATAATTTTTTTAATTGCAACCGTGTTTCCAGGATGTGATTTATTCATTGCCTTGCCAAGACCAAGACATCTTGTCCGGAACGAGTTTGGCCACTGTTTTGGTCCAGACTGCCTTGACTACTGTCCTGGCATCCTCCATCCTAGTGAGACAAGAATCTATAACTCAGGGATTCTGCCACCTGCCAGGCCCTGTGTGTTGCCCTTAAAATTGAATGGATTCTGGGTCCTGAGTCCTGGCTCTTGCTTCCCCCCTGTGACTGTGGAATCCATATCTCTTTGCCTCTCTGCTCAGCTTACCCATAAAATATAATCTGCGGTGTCTCTCTTGTGGTTATAAAATGTAAAGATTTGGAGAAAAATAAGCCTAAATTTAGATAAGCAAATAAAAATCACCTATAATCTCAATACCGAGAAATAACAACTTTACAGGTACACACACTCACACTCACACACACACACCCTTTTTATCCCCCATAAAAATTGAAATTTTACTCTTCATATGTTTCTAACATTTCTGACTTAGTGTTCTTTTTGCTAAGAGTACATTGAGAACATACTTACTCCAACATAAATATTAAGGTTTGGTTTTTAAAAACCATAAAATATTCCACAATATGATATACCATATTTTTTAAAATAAATTTCATTTGTTGGTAACAGTGCAGCTTTCTGTAATTTATAACTATAAACCAGAATGTCTTTTTAAGAAATTCCTAGATCAAAAATTATGTATTTTCTAGGATTTTTAACATACATTGACAAATTGTCTTGCAGAAACATCAGACCCATTTCTACTGCAACATCAGCCCTGAGTACTATACATTTTTTCACGCTTTTTGTGATTTTTTAAAAATCCAATATTATTTCCTAATAGGATTTGTCTTTTCCACTATATTTGAGTATGAATTACTTACAAAGTAAACTTACTATTTTTTGTTCATATATAAATATATTCAACTTTTTCCCCGTATTTTGTTTTCTTTTGATTATATATATGGAATTTACTGATACACAGAAGATATATGAACTTCAGTAACCATATAAACACTTCTAAACACAAGTCTGCTTAAACTGTGGTTATTATTTTTTTACATTTAACTTTTAAAACATTGTTTTCTTAGTATATAAAACAGAAAATAGATATACAGTGATGTGTCACCTAACATCAGGGATATGTTCTAAGAAATGTGTTATTAGGTGGTTTCATCATTGTGTGGGCATCACAGAGTGTCCTTACACAAACCTGGATGGCATAGCATCCTACACACCTAAGCAACAGGATATAGTCTATGGCTTCTAGGCTATACACCTGTACAGCACTACCCTACTTATTCTGGAACCCAGAGGTAAACATTTGTGTATTTAAACACCTCTAAACATAAAAAAGGTAAAGTACAGCACAAAAGATTAAAATTGGTACACCCGTATAGGGCACTTACCATGAATGCATCTTATGAGACTGCAAGCGGTTCTGGGTGAGTCAGTGAGTGAGTGGTGAGTAAATGTGAAGTCCTAGGATGTGACCAAACACTGCTATAAATTTTATAAGCACTGTGAACTTAGGCTATACTACATTTATTTAAAAGCTTTTTTTCCCTTCAATTATAAATTAACCTTAGCTCACTATAACTTTATAAATTTTTTCATTTTTTAATATTTTTGACTCTTTCATAATACCTATCTTAAAACATACTGTACAGCTGTGAACAAACATTTTTCCTTTATATTTTGATTTTATATGCTTTTCTCTATGTAAAAAATTTTAATATGATTTTTGCTTTTAAAATTTTTTTGCTAAAAATTAAGACGTAAACACACACACTAGTCTCACAGGGTCAGAATCATCAGTATTACTATGTTCCACCTCCACGACTTGCCCCACTGGAAGGGCTTCAGGGGGAATAAAACACAGGGAGCGGTCATCTCCTATGATAACAGCAGCTTCTTCTGGGATACCTCCTCAAGGATCTGCCTGAGGCTGTTTTACAGTTAACTTATTTTTACACAAGTAGAAGGAGTACAATCTAAACAAACAATAAAAGGTATAGTATAGCAGATATCTAAACCAGTAACATAGTTATTATCCAGTATTTTATACTGTACATAATTATATAGACTCAACTTTTATGACTGGCAGCTCAGTAGTTTCGTATCTACAAGCATCACCACAAACATGAGAATAATGTGTTGTACTACAACATTACAACCTCATTAAGCAACAGAATTTTTCAGCTCCATTAAATTCTTATGAGACCACCATCTTCCATGTGGTCTTATAACAACCAAAACTGTTAGAGGAGGCACTCTGTGTATGTATGTTACACATATATGTATATACATGTGTATGTTTGTATGCACACGTGTGTATACATATTACATACCCATATTTTTATTTAAAAAAATTAAAATTTAAAAGATGGGCAAATAATATGCAGACATATATACACACATGTATATATATATTATATACCCATCTTTTAAATTCTATTTTTTCCAGATGAGTTTATCCATTTTTTTTTTTAACATCCAAAGTAAGTTAACATGTATACACACATAAATACGCACTTTTCCAAATGGTTAACTAGCTGTATGAACGTCATCTAGTGAATAGTCCATTTTAATGATTTGCAATGCCACATATATCATATACTAAATACCTTTTTGTCCGTCGGTCTGTTTCTAGAATTTCCATTCTATTTCATTACTTGCTACTCTTATGTCATGCTATTTTGTTTACTGTTACTCAAAAAAACTTATTTAGTAACTTGCAGAGCAAGGAATTTCCTGGCCTATTGCATTATCTTTTTTAAAAAGTGTTCTTAGCTATATTCATCTTTTAAATTTTATTTTTTTTCCAGATGAGTTTGATTATCCTTTTTATTTATTTTTTTTTTTTTGAGACAGTCTCTCACTCTGTCACTCAGGCTGGAGTGCAGGGACAGTATCTCAGCTCACTGCAGCCTCTACCTCCTGGGTTCAAGCAATCCTTCTGCCTCAGCCTCCTGAGTAGCTGAGACTAGAGGCACATACCACCACAACCAGCCAATTTTTGTATTTTTAGCAGAGACAGGGTTTCACCATGTTGGCAAGGAGGGTCTCAATCTCCTGACCTCGTAATGCACCCATCTTAGCCTCTCAAAGTGCTGGGATTACAGGCATGAGCCACCACGTCCAGCCAATTATCCATTTTTTCATTTTTAAAAGTGCCTCACTGGAATTTTGATATTTACTTAATTAGAATTTGTGTAGAATAATCTTCAAAACATTGAAACTTTTCATCCAGTAAATGCTTTATTCACTTATTTTTTTGAAATGTGTTCATATGTGTTTTTAAAGTTTTAAATTTTTTTTATAGATTCTATATAGAATCTATATACATGTTTGATGAGACTATTTGTAAATATTTTTTATTTTTAGTAACCATTGTGCATGAAATGTTTGATTTGGCATTTTCTTTCTAGTTTTTACTGGGCTATAGTAAAGTGACTTCTCTATATTTACTTTGAAACCAATCAATGTTCTATACTCATATTAGTTTCAATTTCTTTTTCTTTCAGTTTGATTCTTTTGGGTTTTAAGACCATCATAATTTTACAAAAGGATAATTTTGAATCCCCTTTACAATATGTCGGCTTTCTAATTCTTTTAATCACATTAGTAAAATTTTAGGATCACTTTTGCTTTCATTTTTAAATTAATAGACTTCATATTTAGAGCAGTTTTAGATTCATAAAAAAATTGAGTTGAAAGTACAGAGAATTTCCACATATCTCCATCCCCACCCCAGACACACAAACACTCCCCTCTATCAACATCCTGCATCAGTGGAGTACATTTGTTTTAATCAGTGAACCAACATTGACATATCTATATCATCCAAAGTCCACAGCTTACATTACGGTTTACTGTGTTTAAACTCTACCGGTTTTGATAAATGTATGGTGTCACATAACCACAATATAAACTTATGCATTATAGGCTCATACAAAATAGTTTCCCAGCAGTAAAATACCCGTGCTTCAGCTATGCATCCCTTCCTCCTTCCCCTGAATCTCTAGCCACAGATTTTTTTTTACCATCTCCATAGTTTTGCCTTTTCCATAATGTCATTTAGTTAGAATCACGCAGCATGTAGCTTTTTCAGATTGGCTTTATTTCCTTAGCAATATGCTTTTAAGTTTCCTCAATGTTTTCCTGTGGCTTGAGAGCTCATTTGAGTGCTAGATAATATTTCATGTTCTGGATGTACCAGTTTGTTTATTCATTTACCTACTGAAAGATATCTTGGCTGATTCCAAGTTTGGGTGATTATAAATAAAGCTGCTATTTATATGCAGGTCTGCATGGTAATAAGTTTTACAAGTCATTTTGATGAATACCCATCATATTAATTGCTGGATCATATGGTAAGATTATGTTTAGTTGTATAAGAAAGTGCTAAATTGTCTTCCAAATTGGCTGTACCATTTCGAATTTTCATCCACAATGAATAAGTGTTCCTGATGCTTCACACCACTGTTACTACCAGTGTTCTAGATTTGAGGCACCTAGTAGATTAGTGGTATCTCATTGTTGTATTCATTTGTACTTTTCTAATAATGTGTGATGGTAAGCATCATTTCATATGCTTATTTGCAATATATATATATCATCTATGGTGAAGTGTCTATTCAAATCTGTTGCTCATTCTTAAACTGAGTCATTCGTTTTCTTATTGTTGAGTCCTTTATCAGGTAGCTCTTTTCCAAACATTGTCTTCCTAGGTCACTTTTTAAATAGATGTGATAGCTGATATTCCTGACTTCAATGGAAATACCCCTGTCATTACGACATTCACATAATATGAGCTATAGGTTTCAAATAAATAGTTTCACAACTGTGAAGACAATCTGGATTGAAATCCCTAATAAACATATTTAGCAGAGATGGATATATAACTACCGGTTTTATTGAATTATTTTTCTCTTTTGATCTATTAATGTATGTGTTAGTCCATTTTGCATTGCTGTAAAGGAATACCTGAGACAAGGTAATTAATTTTTTTAAAAAGGTTTATTTGGCTCACAGTTCTGCAGGCTGTACAAGCATGGGACCACCATCTGGCTCAGTTTCTTGTGAAGCCTCAAGATGCTTTTAGTTATGGCAGAAGGGAAAAGGAGGCAGTGTGTGACATGGAGAGAGAGGGAGCAGGAGAGAGGAGGAAGAGATGCCAGGCTGTTTTAAATAAACGGGTCTTCCATTAACTCATAGATTGAGAACTCATCATTATCATGAGGACAGCACCAACCCATTTATGAGACAGTTGCCTCTATGATCCAAACACCTCCCACTAGGTCCACCTCTAACATTGCAGGTCACAGTTTAACATGAGATTTTGAAGAAACAAGACCTATAAACCATATAATGTGTGTATTAAAGTTTTCCAGTGAAAAAGGAGGGGGGGGGGGGGGAAGGGGGAGAGGAGGAGGAGGAGGAAGATTGATTTATTATGGTTTTTAGCTTCCATGAAGATGGAAGCTGGGAAGTCTCATGACATACTGCCTGTCAGCTGGAGACTCAGAAAATCCCATGGTTTAATTCACTCTGAGTCTGAAGACCTGCAATTCAGAGCAACCAGTGGTGTGACTCTCAGTCAAAAGGAATAAAAATCTGAAATCTGCTACTGTAAGTCCCAGGGTCTGAGGGAGCTCTGATGTCTGAAAGCAGGAGAATATGGGTGTCCCAGATCCAGTAGAGAGAGCAAATTCACCTTTCTCTATCTTTTCCTTCTATTCATTCCCTCAATGGACTGGATAAAGCCCTGTCACATTGGTGAGAGTAGGTCTCCTTTACTCAGTTTACTGATTCAAATGCTAATCTCTTCCAGAAACACCTTCACAGACATTCCCCAAAATAATGATTTAACAGCTCTCTGGTATCCCTTAATGCAGTCAAGTTGACATATTAACCATCATAATATGACTTCTGTTAACTGATTCTTACTATTAAACTATTTTCCAAATCACTAATATCCTGCTAAGATTGATATGTCCCACTCTCAGCTTTTAATTTCAGGTTTAAGCCCATAAAATAAACTGGGGAAAATGTCTTTTCCATTTTCTGTAACAATTCATATAGTATTAAGTTTATCACTTATCTTGAAGTTTAAAAAAAACTTTCTTGTAAAAAAATTATTTTTATCTACATTAATTTCTACCTCCTGTTTTCTATTGTTTATTGTTTTTCTTAATTCTTTATTTATAGTAGCTTATTTTTCTTTTTTTAAGAATAAAAGCATTTAAGGATAAGAATTTACTTCTAATTTCCTTTAGCACCTCCACTAGGGTAGTGTAATCTAAGTATATGTTTCCATATTTACCATTATTAATTTCTAAATTCTACATTATTTATTTTTGCCTTTATTTTTGACCAAGATTTATTTAGTGTATTACTTTTTCCAAATGATAAGGTTTGCCCTACCCAAATCTCACCTTGAATTGTAGTTTCCATAATCCCCACACATCGTGAAAGTGACCCAGTGAAAGTTAACTGAATCATGGGGGCAGTTATCCCCATGCTGCTCTTCTCATGATAGTGAGTGAGTTCTCATGAGACCTGATGGTATTATAAGGGCATTTTCCCTCTTTGCTCAGCACTTCTCCTTCCTGCCATCATGTGAAGGACATGTTTTCTTCCTCTTCCACCATGATTTTAAGTTTCGTGAGGCCTCTACCTATGTGGAACTGTGAGTCAATTAAACCTCTTTCCTTTATAAATTACCCAGTTATGAGTAGTCCTTTATAGCAGCATGAGAATGAACTAATAATACAATAAATTGGTACTGTAGAGAGTGGGGTGCTGCTATAAAGAGACCCAAAAATGTAAAAGTGACTTTGGAACTGAGTAACAGGCAGGGGTTGAACAGTTTGGAGGGCTTAGAAGAAGACAGGAAAATGTGAGAAAGTCTGAAACTTCCTAGAGACTTAGAGAGCTCAGAATACAGGAAGGTGTGGGAACATCTGCAACTTCCTAGAGACTTAAGTGGCTTTGACTAAAATGCTGATAGTGATATGGACAATGAAGTCCAGGCTGAGGTAGTCTCAGACAGAGATGAGAAATGTGTTGAGTACTGGAACAAAGGTGACTTTTGCTATGTTTTACCAAAGAGACTGGCAGCATATTGCCCCTGTCCTAGAGATCTGCGGAACTTTGAACTTGAGAGTGGTGATGTTAGGGTATCTGGTGGAAGAAATTTCTAAACAGCAAAGCATTCAAGATGTTGTTACTTGGGTGCTGTTAAAAGCATTCAGTTTCATGTATTCACAAATGTATGGTTTGGAATTATAACATGTTTAAAATAGCAGAGCAAAAAATTTCAGAAAATTTGCAGCTTGAAAATTTGACAGCAAAGAAAAATCCATTTTCTGAGAAATTCAAGCCAGCCACAGAAATTTGCATAAGTAATGAGGAGCCAACTGTTAGTCACCAAGACAATGGAGAAAATGCCTCCAAAGCATGTCAGAAGTCTTCACAGCAGCCCCCGCAATACAGGTCTAAAGGCATCAAAGGGAAAAAAAATAATGGTTTTTTGGCCTGGGTCCAGGGCCTTGCTGCTTTGTGCAGTCTTAGGACTTGGTGCCTTGTGTCCTAGCTGTGGCTCAAAGAGGCCAACGTACAGCTCAGGCTGTTGCTTCAGAGGTTGCAATCCCCAAGCCTTGGTGGCTTATATGTGCTGTTGGGCTTGAGGGTACACAGAAGTCAATAATTGAGGTTTGTGAACCCCCACCTAGATTTTACCTATGGAAATACCAGGATGTCCAGGCAGAAGTTTGTGGCAGGGGTGGAGCCCTCATGGAGTATCTCTGACAGGGCAGTGTAAAAGGGAAATGTGGGATGGGAGCTCCCCCAACTCCCGCCAGAGTTCCACTGCAACACTGGCTAGTGGAGCTGTGAGAAGAAGACCACAGTCCTCCAGACCCCAGAATAGTAGATCCTTTGGCAGCTTGCATTGTGCACCTGGAAAAGCTGCAGGCACTCAATGCCGGCCCATGAAAGAAGCTGGGAGGGGCACTGTACCCTGCAAAACCACAGGCAGAGCTGCTTAAGGCCATTGGAGCCCACAGCTTGGATTAGTGTGGTCTGGATGTGAGACAAAGAATAAAAGCAGGTCATTTTGGAGCTTTAATATTTGTATCACTGGATTTTGGACTTGCATGGGGCCTATGGTCCCTTCATTTTGGCCAGTTTCTCCCATTTGGAATGGGTGTAACTACCCAACGTCTGTACTCCATTGTGTCCAGGAGATAGCTAACTTGATTTTGATTTTACAGACTCACAGGCAGAAGGGACTTGCCTTGTCTCAGATGAAATTTTGGACTTGGCCTCTTGGGCTACTGCTGGAATAAGACTGGGGACTGATGGGAAGTCATTATTGTGTTTTGAAACATGAAGACATGAGATTTGAAAGGGGCTAGGGATGGGATGATATGGTTTGGCTGATCTCATTGTTTTATAAGGGGCTTTTCCCTCTTTGCTTGACACTTCTCCTTCTTGTTATCATGTTATTGCCTCTTGGGATAGAAAACTATTGCCTTAAAGGTAGAGAATATGATCTACTCAATTTATGATTTTTTTGGAATAATTTAGAACTTTATTGCTTAATGTGTATGCTATTTTTAGACATGTTTTGTTTGAGGTGGAATAAGAAACGTACGTTCTTTATAGGCTACAACATTTGGGATGTATTTGTTAAATTAACCTTCAAAATGTATTTTTCAGAATCTTGAATCTCCCATTTAATTTTATATCTTTGGTCTGTCAAATGCAAAGAAATATGCAAAAGTCACCAACTTATTTTTTTGTCTTTGTCATTTTCTTGTGTTTTATTGGCCTTTGCTTTATTTTGACATCACAATGTTTAATAATTGCATTATTTTTTCCTTTTTGTGTTTAAAGAGGCATTCTTTTCTATGCCAGATAATTTCTTCTGCGCCAAATATTTGATTTTTCCCAGGTATCAAATCAGTCCTTTGGTATTTCTAATACTGATTAAAATTCTTCCATTGCAATTATAGTTTCAGTTTTAATCTATTAAAATTCATTCAGTTTCCTTTTAAGTCTACCTACATCCAGCCTAAATGAGAAAATACATGTAAAATGTTTTGAATGGTACCTGGCAAATAGTGAATGGCTCAGTAAATGTTAGCTATTTTCATTGTTAATGCCGTCTAATTTTTATAGGGAACATATTTTAAAACTTATGAAAAACCTTTGTGTCAAAAATTGATATACTTCCTGTGTTATTCAAGACTGAACTCTTCCTAAGCTCCTCAAAAGCAATGATCTTCTTTTTTGTCATCGGTTCTATGGAGTTCTTTTATCTTTCTGTTTTCACATCTTGAATTGCTTCTCCAAGCTTCGTATCTGTCCTGAAGCTAGTTGTGTTCTACTTGGTCCTATTCATGGAATCATCATTTGCTTTGACAATCCTACACTGAAATCTTAACTTGGAGGAGAGCTGGGTGATATAAATTGCATTATCAGTTCAGCAATCCAGCAGCCTGGATGGGAAAGGATGGAAAGACACTGGAGCCCTAGATTGGCCACTGTTGGGAAAACTCTAAGCCATTTCTTTGTTTAGTGAATCCTGTGTGTGTGGGTTCTCTCTTCTTAGCCAGCTCACTCTTTAGACTGGTCCTTTTGCCAGTGACAAGCTGTAGTTTCCAGATTTCTACTCAGCTCTATTGCCTATTGCCATCTTTTCTTCTCATCTGATGCTATGGAAACATTGCAATCTATGGACTTTGAAGGCTGTTGACTACATGGTCAAAAAGCAGATGAAGTCCCACATTTTATGCTACACAGCCTCCCTGTCTTCTTAAAAGTTAGGTGCTGCTAGCAGAAAGTTGTTTGCTTCACTCTTACTGGGGGAGGTATTAACGTGTTCACTTGTGTCTAACTCTATGCCATTTGTCCTGGTTTGTCCAGGAAGGTCCAGTTTATACCTATTATAGATCAAGTAATGCCTACTGATCACTTCACTATTCCCTTTCACTCTCAAAAGTGTTCTGGCTTAAGATATAAATTACATAATTTCCATATAAATAATCTCTTTACAGCTGCTTGCATAGCAGGTGGCTCTGTAAAGAAAGGTCTCATTCCCTCTAAAGGGGATACGGGTCTGAATCTAAAGAGGATACAGGTCTGAAACCATAAAGTGTAAGTCTTTCAATAGTGGGTGACAGTCTTTATTAGCCATTATTGCATTGCTAGAAAGGAACATCTGAAGACGGGTAATTTAAAATAAGTTTAACAGGCTCAAAGTTCTACAGACTGTATAAGCATGGTCCTGGCTTCTGCCCAGCTTTGGGAGGCCTCAGGGAGATTTTACTCAAGGAAAAGGGTGACGCAGGAGCAGGCACTTTACATGACAAAAGCAGGAGCAAGAGAGAAAATGGGGGGGTAGGTGTCACATACTTTTAAGCTATTAGATTTTTCAATAATTCACTCACGATCCTGAGGATAGCATCAAGGACATGGTACCCAACCACTCAGGAGAAATACTCCCCTGGGATGTAAACACCTCCCACCAGGCTCCCCCTCCAATACTGGGGATTTCATTTCAACACGAGGTTTGGTGAGGACACAGATCCAAACCATATCAGAGTCCAATGAGGTTGTATATGTGAGTGTATGGCAGGCACTGTATGAATGTGAAATCATTCTCTTTGTTCCCTTTGTTAAGAACCCTTTTCTCAGAATCAACCCACCTTCTTGGAATACCACATCACAGCTCACATTAGTAAAGCAACATTTCTAACACATCCAGCTCCATAATCAAAAGTCATCTCTCTGCTCAGCCTCACTCATCTCTTGCTTATTTTGAATCCCTTTAGTTCTAGAAGGCCACATCTGACATGTCTTTAGGTGACAGAAAAGGGGAACGCATGCATAATAAGTTGTCAGCCAGTTCAATCCTGAGCAGTGGGAGGCAACAACAATAATTAGGTTTTGAATAAGTGTAAAAACAGAGGGTAATGAAGTCTTCCACATTCCATTTGGTTACCAGGCAGTCAGGGCTACTGTAGCATCTTCCTGAACGGCCCATTCTTAGCCAGGCTGACAAATCAGGTGTGGGAGTCATTTTGCTCACCAAATACTGGGGATTTGGTGAGGCACATTTGACAACAGAGTGATTCTGTTACTCCCCCAATAGATTCCCCCCTTGTGGTTGATCCCCAAAGCTCTAACAGAGGCAAGCTGGAGCCTTAAAGCAGACCTTGCCCAAACCCCAACATCTAGAGGCCTCCTTAGACAGCCAAAGTTGAGGGGAGAAAGGAGGGTTAGGCTTTGCGGAATTCAAGTGCTGGGAGAGGGCTGGGGCCCAGGGTTCTCCTGCTCCACTGGCTCTCCCGCTCCACTGGCTCTCCCATCTTCAAATTTGTCAGTTAAGACAGTAGCTATCATGCATGTTTTGCTTTCTGCCAGCAAGATGAGGAAAGAGTGAGTACTGAATTCAGCTTTACCCTTCCCCACCAGGAGATCCTGCCCTCGCTGCTCCTTATAAGAGCAGTGCTCAAGAACATGAGGTATGAATCTAGACAGACCTACATTCAAATTCTTGCTCTGCCACTTACTAACTACATGACCTTAAAAAAGTGCTTGCTTCTTTCTCTGTGCCACAGTTTTCCCATCAGTAAACTGAAGATGATAGTGCTTTTTCATAGTATCATCACAAGACAGCATTTACAAATTGCTCAGCTTGGGCTTGGCACATGGCATTCACAGGGCCTAGGACAGCACCTCGCAATACAGATGCTCAATATCTTTTTAACAAACCAAATCAAGAGGCAAAACTCCAGCTGAATGCTTGTTGAGAGGATGAACAATGACCACACCAACTTCACATGTACTCATTTTGAGGACTTTTCAGGTATGTTACTAAATGCTGAAGCAACCTTGTCCCTGGCCAATAATGGGACTCCCCCAGAGGTGAGGATCAGATCCAGGTTTCATTTCATATTTATTGAGGACTTACTACATGCCAGACACTTTGGCCTAGGGAAAATCTATTTCTCAGACTTGACAGTCTCCTGAGGCAGTGGATGCTGGCTTCCACATTATGCATCCCAAATGCCAAATTTCCAGACGCATGAGAGCAGGCTGCTTTATTTAGACAGCAAACAAAACTTTTGGTTAGAGGTTTTGAAAATAATGCCATTAATTTTTCTTTCCTCCTAGCTATTTTCCATTCTTATGTAATGTGTGTTCTACAAAGCTCTAGCCAAGCCAGGAAGCAGAAGGTAGCAGCCAGCACACATCTAATGTACTTGGAACCAAGGGGCCAAGGCTCTATACCAGGTGGCTCTGGACTTGCTACATGGTTTCACTCCATCCATTTACAGCAAAATAAAGAGTGCAGGTGAGTTCAAAACCCACCAAATGTAGTTACAAACAGTCTTCATTTAGGTGGAGGCCTAAGTAAAGGACACTGCTGACAATTTGGAGAATAGGCTTAATTGGCTAATATTTCCTAGGAGAGGGGAAATTTGAGTCTAGGGGTTCTGCTTTCAACTAAGAATCTTTCACTGTGGTCCATTTTTCTGGCTCTCTCCTTTGGCATGTTATTCTCTCTTTGGAGCAAGTGTCTGCAGGTGGCTTTCTAACCAAAGGGATGATAGATCTCTACTGGAAGTTCATTACATAGGATAGTATTAAAAATCCAATGGGCTTCTTCCCTGACCAGAAGTGCTTCTATCTGCTAAAGAAAGGGAAGGCAGAACAAGCTAGAATTTTTCCACCACTTTTTTCTACTCCCTTATACTCAAGTTAACGTAACATTCAATATGCCACAACTGTCAGATTGAATGCATCCCTATTAACTGGTAGTACTTTTGCTTATACTCTCAACTTTTGCAGACAGATATTGATTCCTATGTTTAATTGAATAATACATTTTAATAATTGTTCTTTTCTGAGCAGGATCCGTGAAACACCCAGTTCAATAGTTTTTAATTCAGTATAAAGTGTCTCTTGATACTTTTATGAATCTTTCAATACAAATGAGAGGCTGCAATTAGCATAAATAGCTGGAGAACACACAGTAAGCTTCATCTTTACACGGCACCGACTTGAATGTTAATCACTTCAGCTGAAGTGAGAAGGGATAAATGGCATTCTTTGATGCTGAGGTGCATTTTGAAACAAAATCACTTTGTTTCTTTGGTTCATTCACAAATAATTAGAAAACCTGGCCTAAACTTGTCCTCTAAGAAGAAAAAGTGGAGAAGTGAATATTCTCAGGTGCGGGTCCCTCCAGAAACACTGGAACTTTCAGCGGTGCCTCCTGCAAACTGACGATGAAAGCAGAAGAGAACCCTAAATGTTCATCTGTACAACAGGCATCAGGAGAATCAATGCAGAGAGAAATGAGTAAAATATTTGCTTAAAAAAATAGTCAAACAAAGGCAGAACAAAGGCTAAACATTACTGTGCTATGCTACCTCTTCCTTATAGAGAGATGTCTTGGGACCCACTGGCCAACCATCTTTCGAACTATTTATTGCCTAAAGGGGTATATCACGTGTCTGGAGGCCCCAGTTGAAAATCAGACATTGTAAAATGGGCTGCAATACCCAATTGCAATTGTCAACCCCTCTTCTTTTATTTCTCCATTGCTAGTCAGTCTCCAGGTAGCATCAGTGATTCTTTTTAAGGCTTTTGCTACTAGTCCATCTCAACACCCACTGCTCCACAAGCTCTGTGTCCTCATGGATCCCATATAACACCTTGTCTTCCGCTCCTCCAGTCTCACTCCAGTCACGCTTCATTGTCTAATTCCCTACTTAGTATACAAGAGCTTGGCTATAACAGTAAGTCTGTGAATTGGACATATCTAGATTGGAACCCGGAGGCCCTCCACTTTCCAGGTGTATGAACTTAGACAAATCACTCGCTTCCTGGAACTCCTGTCTACTCACCTGCAACATTAGCATCATGATGAATAGCCCTTCCTGGGTGGCTGTGAGAATTAGAATAACATATGTGAAACCCAGTCAAATACTCAAATGACTAGCTGCTCATGCATGCCAATGTCATCAGAAGAATGCCCAAAACAGTCTTTCACCTGAGATGTGAGTTTTATTTTTCGATCTTTGTGAAGTCTTAAAAAGCAGGGCCTTGGAAGTACTTCCTCTTCTTTATTCTACTCATCACTAGGCTTCTCACCAGGACTTGGACTCCAACTGCAGCTGTCATGGCCATTTTACATGGCTACTCCCTTTCAGACACTGAAGGGCAGCAGCCCTCTAGGAAACTGCGTTAATTTCCTCCCTTCTCTCCAGGGCTCCTATGTCCCTTTAGTTTTTTTTTTGCTACATTCTCCTCCAATCCATAGCTCCTCACTTAAGTAGTGGATGTGAGGGAAATACTGGGGGTTGGGGTGTCCCTCAATATAGAGAGGGAAAAAACATCTCATGATATTCAGCGATTTTGCACAATTGAGACAAGTCTTAGCACATTTCCTGTGTGTTATTAAGCTAAAGGCTCTGTATTTGTTTCCCACTGCTATAATAAATTCATATAGCAGTCCAAAAAAAAAAAAAAACTACACATTTATGATTATACAGTTCTGTTGATTAGAAGTCCTATATGGGTCTCACCAGACTAAAGTTAAGGTATTGGCAGGTATTGCAGTCCTTTCTAGAGGCTGTTAGGGAGACCCTGTTTCTCTGCCTTCTTCAGCTTTGGGAGGCACCTCACATTCCATGATCCATGTCCCCCTTTACTCTTTCTTCAGAGCCAGCATGTTGCCTCTCTCAGCCCATTCTTCCATAGTCACATCTGCATCTGACTCTCCTCTTCTGCTTCCCAATTCCACTTTTAAGGAGGCTGTGACTTCACTGGGCCCATTTGGCTAATCTCCTTGCCTTAAAGTCAGCCGATTAAGAGCCTTAATGACATCTTAGTAACCTCAATTCCTCTTTGCCATGTAATCTGACATATTTTGAGGTTCCATGGATTCAGAGGTGGCCATCTTTGGGAGGCCTTTATTCTGACCACCGAAGTCTCCATTTCTCCTACCTTGGCTGGCATTTCCAAATACCCTCTTTTTACATCTTATTTCAGTAAATTCCATACTTCATTAAAAGAGATTAATGTATGAGGCCTTAGGAAAAGGGGTAGGGGCTAAACATCTCTACATGTATCTGATGAACTTAGATTACCTTATACAAAGAAGTTCAAGAAATGTTAGTCTCCTCCCTTCTCAATAGAAAAGCAGCATTCTATTTACTACTCGAAATGGGCTTGCTTTCCTGGTCCAGCATTCATGGGACTCTACTGTCTGCTTCAATCTGCTTATACCTGTCATCTCTTCCTGGCATACTCATAGTCCTCAAATGTCATTCAAGCACATGAAATCCTTTAAGAATCCATTCTCTTTGTCTGGCGTGGTACTAAATGCAGATGAGGTACATTTAGCCCAACCTTCTCAAAGGTGTTAGATTTGAGTGGAGCAGTTTTTCGAGTGGAGCCAGTTTGCCATCTTTTTCTACCTGGCAATCTGCAATTCCACGGCTGGTTCCCTGGCATCTTCTCAAGTCGTTTCCTTCTCCTGGTGCATTAATCCATCTTAACTCTTTTGAGAAGCTTGCCTGTCAAGAAGCCACCCCTTCCCAACCTGCAGGGAACTCTTCTCTCTGATAATTCAGAACATATATAAAGCCATACTCATCATTGGATACAGTTTTTAAACAGCCTTGGGATGTCTCCTGAGTCACTGCATAATTATCTCATTTTTCCCAACCAAAGTGTAGATTCCTCAAGGGGAGTCACTATGTCTTTAATCTTTTTGTATTTCTCACATCAGGGAGTGGGTGTCAAGATGTGGAAGTGGGGTGATAAGGCTTTGTTTTAAACAAAAACTGCAGAATTGCCTTGAAAAAGCAATAAAATTGTTTGCTGGTCACCCATATATCCTGTTCTCCTCCTTCTGGAAATATGAGGAATTGCATTTCCCAGCCCCATGGAAATTAAGTGTGACCATGTCATTCATTTTCCCTAATGAAATGTGAGCAGAAGTGGCACAGTCACTTTCCAGAAAGCTCTGTTAGTGAATAATATACCCATTTTGTCCCCTACCATGGTGACTACAGTTAGATGTCAAGGTTCCAGGAGCCAGTGTGCTGGAATGAGGGAGCAGGAGTGAGCCCCAACTGAACTGAGACATACATGGAGAAGTGAAAATTAAAACCACATCGCTATATGACATCTAGTTTTCTTTTAATAGATTTTATTTTTAGAACATATTTGTAGAAAAATTGAGAAGATAGTACCGAGTGCCCATATACCACCCAGCATGCAGTTTCCCCTATTATTAACATCTCACAATAGAGTGGTACATTTGTTGCAATTACCAAACAAATATTGATACATTAACTAACGTTCATAATTTATTCATATTTTCTTAGTTTTTACCTAGTATTCTTTTTCTGTTTCATAATCTCATCCAGGATACAATACCTTCAGTTGTTACTCTCCTTTAGGCTCCTCTTGGCTGTGACAATTTCTGAGTTTCCTTATTTTTGATGACTTCAATAATTTTGAGTATTGGCCTGGTATACTATTGCATGCCCCTGTACTGAAATTTGTCTGATGTTTTTCTTATGATTATGCTGGAGTTGTATATTTTAGGGAGGAAGAGAGAAAGTACTATTCTCATTATGTCAAGGATATATGTGACCCACACGATGTCACTATTGATGTTGACCTTGACCACCAGACTAAAGTAGTTATTTTTCAGGTTTCCTTACTGTAACATTACTCTTCACTTAGCCCCTTTTCCATATTGTTCTCTTCGGAAAGAGGTCACTGTGCATAGCCCACGCTTACAGAGTGGGGACTTACGTTTCTTCTCTGTAGGGTACACTATCTACATAAATTATTTGGAATAAGTCTATCATGAGCAATTTATCTCTTCTCCATTTGCATGTTTTCTTCAACTTTTATTTTAACTTCTGGGGTACATGTGTAGGATGTGAAGGTTTATTACATAGGTAAACCTGTGCTATGGTGGTATGCTACACAGATCAACCCATCACCTAAGTATTAAGCCCAGCATCCATTAGCTTTTATTCCTGATTCTCTCCTTCCTCCTGTTCCTGCAACAGGCCTCAGTGGTATTATTTCTGTACCATGTGTCCATGTGTTCTCATTGTCCAGCTCCCACTTACAAAAAGGAACATGTAATATTTGGTTTTCTGTTCCTGCATTAATTTGCTGAGGATAACAGCTTCTAGCTCCATCCATGTCCCTGCAAAGATGTCCCTGCAAAGGATACGATCTCATTCCTTTTTATGGCTACATCGTATTCCATGGTGTATATGAAATTTTCTTTATCCAGTCTATCATTGATGGACATTTGGGTTGATTCCATATCTCTGCTATTGTGAATAGTGCTGCAATGAACATATGCATGCATGTGTCTTTAAACAGAATAATTTGTATTCCTTTTGGTATATACCCTATAATGGGATTGCTGAGTCAAAAGGTATCTCAACCTTTTGACTCTAGGTCTCTAGGTCTTTGAGAAATCACCATACTGTCTTCCCCAATGGCTGAACTAATTTACACCCTCACAACAGGGTAAAAACCTTCCTTTTTCTCTGCAACCTCAACAGCATGTTATTTGACTTTTTAATAATGGCCATTCTGACTGGCATGAGATGGTATCTCATTGTGATTTTGGTTTACGTTTCTTTAACGATCGGTGACGTTGAGATTTTTTTTCATGTTTGCTGGCCACATGAATGTCTTCTTTTGAAAAGTGTCTGTTCATCTTCCATTTGTTAATTTAACTATTTATATCAGAATGGACTCATGGATATTTATTATACACTTCAGGTTATAATCCAATATTGTCTTCTTTATTTTGTTGCTCAGATTTGTTCTGCTTTGTGAATTGTATGCTCTATCAGTTGGCTCTTGTGCTCCTTTGACATATTCCTATTATTTTGTTTTTCTGAGCAGTTTCTTACTTTCTTGAACTATAAGATGTTCTAGGATTAGCTTGCACATTTCTTGCCTTAGTACTAGAGTCATCTATTTCTCCAAAAAGCCCTAGTTTCTTTTATTGGAGACTGGCATTAGAAACCAAAATCTGGGTGCTAGGATTGTTCTTTGCTACTGGGTGCCATTTGTTTTAGGTTCTCCCATTGGACACAACCAAGAAATATATGTGTATATACTAATTCATGTATACACATGAATATGAAAAAGATTTCTCTGTTCAACTATCTGTATCTATACTAATCTAAACATGAGTTCTTACTGATGTCTCTAACTGTAATCCATTACCACATGGATCATTCTAGTCTCTGCCCCTTGCTTATTTGTAAATTTCCACTCCAACAGCGAGGAACCTGGCTCCCACCATCTGCCATCCATTTACTTACTTATTCAACTAAATATGTCAAGCGGTATCAGAATTCACAGACCATACTCCCATGGGAAATAGCTGTCCACTAGAGTACAGTGCTTATGTGCAGTTCCTTTTGCCTTTGGTTTTATAGACATTGCTAATTTCCAAACTCACTTGTTCAGCCACCCACCTCTTTCAATGGAATTGTGTAATACACTTAAATCTCTTGTCACAGTATGCATTCCTTCCCGACATCTTGAAGTTGTTTTTAATCCATACTGATACAACATTCTAGTTCTCATTATGATTTGCCAGCTCATGACAGTGGTTATTGCATATATCCATTTTTTAAATACACTTTCGAGTTTGCTTAAAAGGCATGATTTTGCTGCCTCATGTGTCACTCTAAGAGCACAGGTAAATCCAACTTTACACTAGGAATGTTCAATTCTATACCAAATCTTCTTCCTCAAAAACATAAAAGAGTACATGGACTTTGAGCATTAATACCTATCACATCTAGATCATATGGCCCTTTTAGGCCTGGGAACAGATAAAATCCTGCCCTGATTTTCCCTTGTCCACAAACCATTTTAGAAGATCACAGAAGAACTGAGTCTTGACCATATCCCCGAGGTTTGGGGATTAGCAAATTTGAACTCACTGGGGTAATAAAGAGGTCAACAAGAGCCACTGACTACCATATTGCTAGTACTACACTGTGCCTGTATTCTCAGCTAGGCTGTTCCTCAGCTGCCAAGCCTTACCTCATGACCATGCTCTTAGGAATTACAATTGCTTTTTCAATCTTGTTTTTTTAGAAGAGACTTAATAGTATTCTGACTGTGACCTTGGAAAATCCAAAATTTAAGGGGAGGGAGCTATAGAAAACTGGCTTCTCACATACTCAAGATAGAGCTTAGTTATTTTAAAAATGAGTTTGAACGATCACTAGGTTGTAGGAGTCTAGGTTATGCTGACAAATTTCAGAAACATAACTTCAAAAAATGATGTTGTATCTTGGCCTCAGCTCCTCAGAGCTAAACTTGACTTTCATTACATCTGGATGCTGCATTCAGATATGGGGTGGTCCTGCCTGCTTGAGCTAATTTGAATGGCACATACAAGGAAACTTTTCACCTGCTTTTTAAATGGTGGTAGAGAATTATGTTTCTAAGTAGCAGCAAATCCCTTGTCAAAAAAAAATTGATTTAAAACCTCAGGGAGTTGTTAGCACTGAGTAATTAATAATAAGAAAATGTTCGCAGATTAACAGGAATGCTAAGATTGCCTGACACAAAACAGGTAGAAGCACACATAAAAAACATGGATATGTACACTATAAAGAGGTAAGAACTCTTTCTCAGGGTACCTGTTCTTACTTAGAAGGTACACATTTAGGAGTATTTTTAAATTATGAAATAGTTTTATATTACACTCAGTGCTCATAAACACTCACATTTAGGAAGCTTCAGTAAGTATAAACTGGTACATAAATGGCCTATTTGGATTTTCTGGGTTTTGTTTTTGTGTTTGTTTTTTTTTTTTTTTTTGCTTATTTTTCAAACTTGGG
The DNA here is from genome assembly GCF_009761245.1 of Sapajus apella. Classification (NCBI taxonomy): domain Eukaryota; kingdom Metazoa; phylum Chordata; class Mammalia; order Primates; family Cebidae; genus Sapajus; species Sapajus apella. The sequence continues at coordinate 15,225,005 of NW_022436953.1, forward strand.
TTACCAAAAAATCACCACATGACTGCATCCTCCAGTAAAGGAAAGTATTACCCATAACTCCAACCTGAAAGAAAAGTGTGTGCTCCCAGGAGCCACATACTAGGAGGCTTCTAGTCTTGTAGGGAGAATACTAGTGTACACATATCAAAGCACTGAGCTACATTGCAAGCAGGAGACGATACATCAAATACAATTTTGAAAATGTAATGTGTCAATTTAAAACTGCCATTCACAGAGTGGTTAGAAAACCAATTTTCAGAGGAGCAGGTCAGAAGTGGTAAACAAATTCCCACAGCTAAGAAGTTGCCGATGTAAATTGCCTGAAATGAAAGATATTTATTCACTACCACAGAGGGCTGAAAAAAATTAATTTAGGGAAGTTTTTTTCACCTTCCCTAGAGTACGCAATTCTTAAATAAATAATCAATAGCTGACTTGAGCCAAACAGAAGGACTTGTCCAAGATCAGGCAGGTAATTACTTACAGTGATGGGCTGAAGAAGTAAGGCAGCGAGGGACACACTGGCCTTAATCATGGCTTTAAACCATTTCTCCCTTTCTAGTCGCATCATTTGAAAAATCACTGAACTTTGTCTACTGGGAAATTCATAGATCAGGGTACATGTTTCAGATGCCTCCATTTTCAGAGCCACCCCCAGAGCAGGTGGAAAGAATGACTAATGGGAAGTAGTATCATTTTATGCCTTTTAAGAGATACTGGAGTTACTGGTTAGCTGGGAGAGCCTGAGTGAATGGGGGTTTGGGGGAGGTGCATGAGATATGAGTAATTTGGGCTTGAAAATATCTGTTCAGCTCCCTGGTGAGAATTGAGCAGAGAACATTTGTTTCTTTTAGTTCTCAGAACAAAATGCCCACAGCTGGTGCAGAAACTTTCCGCCTCTACAAGCCTGGCCAACATGAAAAGGCTAATGTGGAATAAGTCTGGGACTTCAGCCCTGGAAGTTCCTTTATTTTTTTTTCCCAAGGGTGACTGAGTCACAGGCCTATGGAAGAAAATGGCAGCATGGTACTGCAAAACAGAAGAAACGCTGACGTGCAGAGACTGACCTCACAAATTCCACTTTTAGAAATCTAGGAATCATTGCTCAAATATGTAAGCATAGCCATCATTAAAATACTAAGCAATCTAATTTCCATCACCAGGGAGACTGGCTAAATAAAAAAAAAATATTTTACAGCCATAAAAAACAAAAAGGTAGATGTATGTGAGTTATATGGGATGATTTGCAAGATAAATTATTAAGTGGGAAAAAAAGCTAGAAAACAGCACATGATGTATAGTCTGTTTCCATTTTGGGGGGAAAGTATGTATTTGTAAATATTTTATATATTATAATTATACAGACATATACAATTTCTGAAAAGCAACTATTTACTTGGAGAGGTAGGAATGGGAGTCATAACAATGGGGAGAGATATTTACATTTTTCTGTGTTTAATTTTTCTTCTTACTGCAAGCAAGTATTTGTAACAAAATTAAAATTCAGTTAATAAAAAGCTCCCCTTTTATGAAAGGAGGGCTTTAAAACCTCAGGGAGTTGTTAGCACTGAGTAATTAATAATGGAAATATAGCCCTTAGCTCTAATTCTTCTGTCATGGATGACCAATGAGAAATTTCTAAAATGCTCTCCTGAGGTTAAATGTGGGCTTTACCATTTACTAGTCATGTGGCCTTGGGTAAGCTCCTTCTGGGCTTTTCTGTCAGTGAAGAGGTTGGGCTCTTGACTTGAGATATGCAAAGAAGATGTTGCATCTGCTGACTTGGCTAAGGGTGTGGAAGAATAGTGAGGAAGCAGAGGAATTCAGGTATCTCTGTATCAAGAGTGGATTCAACCTCTCCTAGTCTATATATATGGAGCATCCATGTAAGTTATAGTCAATAGAAGGGTCCTGAGTTTAAAATATATTAAAAAATTTAATATCCTATGGATATCATGAATGTACATCCAACATTGATTGCCAATTACTCAGTGCTTGTGATATGTCAAGCACTGAACTAGCAACTTTATATGCAGCCTTTTATGAATTCTTACAATAATCCCACCACAAGGAGGTACTATTATCATTCCCATTTTACAGTTAAGGAGACATTAATAGCCTTTCTTTCCCTGACCTGTATCCCATCACAGGAAAGTTTTAAAGTGAAGATGGAGAACAAACTCAAGAGCTTCTGACACTCAAGTCTGTATACTTGATGACTATGAGATAGCTGCCCGGCATCTGAAGAACAGAAGGCATGTTCTCATCTACTCAGTCTTGTGTAACTCGTTAGAAGGCTCACTGGCTGAGAAGCGTGGAAAGGCAGATGCTTGGCCAGTGCTACTTACAGAGTGGCCTGGAGATGAACAGCATCACCTAGGAGCTTGGGAGAAACTCAGAACCATGGGCCCTACCCCAGGTCAACTCAGTCAGCATTTCTCGGGGTGGGCTCAGTTTTAGACCAGGGGTCTTCACCACTGCTAGAAAGGTCTTTAAAACTATTGGTGCTCAAGTCCCACCAAAGACCCGTTAACTTATAGATGCAGCCTGGGAGTATGTATTTGCAATAGCTGCCTAGACTATTCCAATGTGCAGTCAAAGTTGATAACCATTTTTCTGGACTGAAAACTTCAAAAACAGGTGGGTCTCAACCTTTAGTTGCACATTTAGATCAGCTGGGGAGCATTCAAAAATACTGATGCATGGGCCCCCAGAGATTTTGTTGGGGTGGCATGAACTTCAGGATTTCTTTTTTAAACATTCCCAAAGCAACTCAAACATACAGCCAGTCAAGAACTACTGTAAGAGATATGGGAAGGCCCAATAGGTACCTGGTTTCTGATTCTACCTGGCCCATCCCCAGCTGGAAGCAGTAGATGTCTAAGGCTAATGGCAAAGTACCCCACCAGCACCTGGGCACTCCAAGCAAACTCCTCAGCCTTAGCACTCTAAGATACCTACTTATCCACATGTTTACCACAATGTAGACCTGCTGCTGCATATCTGCTTCCTGCTGCCCCTCTCACACCCTCTGACCAGTAAAAATGAGTTACAGATATTGACACTTATTTAGCTGTAAGCTCAGAAATCTGAATAATCGCTCCCAGGGAACAGCTAAAATTGCAGCCTGTTGAGGAGAAGCTTGAAGGAAATAAACTCAGACTCTAAGTACTCCTGAGAAAATTATGCATTTTGGAGGAAAAACAATGCATCATACCTTTTAATGAACAGGATATATTCACTTGGGTCTCATGTTAATTTAGAGCTCATGCTAATCCTAGCTGAGGAGTCAAAATTTGCATTTATATGGAGGCTGAATACTCTTATCAAAAGGCATCTGTTCCAAAAGTTTATTTTTCTACAGAAAATGTATTGAAGTCATAATGATGCCACCAGTGGGCAAGGGTGCTACACAAAGCATGAGCTTCTAAACCATAGAGATCCGAGTTTGAGTCTGACCTCTACTTTTTGCTAGTTATGTAAACTATTCCATCTCTCTAAGGCACAACTTCCTCATCAGTAAAATGGGGATTTTTTTCCCACAGGTTGATTGTAATAATCAAATAGAATAATGTCCATAAATTCCTTAACACAGTGATTCAATTGCTATAGGCACCAAATTAATGTTTGCTTCCATCTCTTTCCTTGACCTGTTTTTTCAAACAGGAAATGAAATTGCTGTATTACCATTAAATAAAACCCATTCTGGTATCAGAATGGGCAGCTATCAGATGTCACCTAGACCAATCAAAGCTAAGATTCTATTTCTTGGAAACCTCGTAAATGCTCTAGGCTCTTTGTCAAGCAGAGACTACCATGGCTTACACTGGGGAGAATAAGCATCAGAAATTGAAAAGCAATGAGAGACTGAAAGCCATCCAAGAAGAAAGATGACTAAGGAATAAAAAGTAAAATATGAAACACAATTTCAACCATTTATCCATGAGCTTGACCAACCCAGGCATTCAGAAAAATATGTAGTTCAGTGTTTCTTTCTCAGTCCCAGATTCCCAGCCTTGGCCGTGAACTCTCTAATATCTTTCCTGCCCTCACCTCCCTTCTTACGTACTACTTTGTCAGAATATTCTCTCCCTAAGCAACTTGCTTTTAGAAGTAACTAAAACCTCATACATAGTATTAGATACATGTTAGCTACTACCATAGTTCTTTCCCCTCCTTGGTTTCAATTCTGCCCCAAATGAACCCTGCCATCCTCTAGCCTTCTTCTGGATAAGATGCAAAGGGCCAGGGTTTCAGGGGCGAGGCCGGGGGGAGGTTCAGGTAATTTAGTGGCCATAACTTTTCAATCAAACCTTTCTCCTTGGATCAAAACCCAAAGTATGAGTTGAAAGCCTTTGCAAAGCAGAATGAAGGTGTTTGGCTACAAGCAGAGAAGTGAGGTTGGGTAGATGAAGGGGGAAATAAAACTCGTCCGGTCAAGGAGGTTTCTGTTGATCCAGAGCCTTCAATTCACCACCATGTCGCTCAACCCTCTGCAGACCCTCACCTTACCCCTTTGTCTACTCCCTTCTGCACTAAAGGGATTCCTCCCTTGCCTGCTCTGCCATCACACATTCCTTGACCCCTTCCTCAACATCTGGCACCTCTTTCTCAGTCTTTATCTCCTGTTCCTCTTGCCCTGGCCATCCCTTGTATGCTATGCTCTCTTAGAAAAATAGAAGACACCTAAAGACATAAACTGAGACTCTGGTCCTCACCGATGATTTCAACGACAACATTTATAGGACTACTCACCCTCAAAGCCAGTCTCCATTCCATGATTCTCTCCTGAGCTCCATATCTCAATATCCAAATGCCTGCCTGACAGAGATACCTTGATTTCCCACCGAAACTGGAATTCAATGTGTCTAAAACTGAACCAGCATTTTCCCCAAATTTTGTTTTATCCTATCGTTTACATCTCAAGATGCCTCCAGTAATACAGTCACGCAAGTCAGAGACCATCCTTGACATTTTATTTTCTCATATTAATCATAAATACATCCTGATAACTTGATTTTTGTTTTCATTCATTCATTGGATAGCTCCAAAATCTGTCTGCTTCCTGTTGGGGAGGCCAGACATCTAATATTGAAAATTACTATTAATAAAATTCAGTTTATTTGTTCAATAAATATTTGTCGAAGTTTTGTTTCTTGGTAGATATTGCCCTAGGTTTTCCAATAGAGAAGAAAACAAAACAAACTCTGCCTTTGGGAAGCTCACAGACTAAAATAAGAGCGAAAGAAGAAGAAATGCATATATCAATGACTAAAATTCAAAGTTGACTATGATAACTATAATACATGCTAAGAAAAAAAAAAGTAACCTTAAAAATTTTTAGGCCAGGTGCAGTGGCTTACCCCCGTAATCCCAGCACTTTGGGAGGCTGAGGTGGGAGTTCAAAACCAACATTACCAACATGGAGAAACCCCGTCTCTACTAAAAATACAAAATTAGCCAGTCTTAGTGGGGGCATGCCTGTCGGTAATCCCAGCTACTTGGGAGGTTGAAGCAGAAGAATTGCTTGAACCTGGGAGGCAGAGGTTGCAGTGAGCCAAGATTGTGCCATTGCACTCAAGCCTGGGCAATAAGAGGGAAACTTCGTCTTAAAAAAAAAAAATTAGAAGATCTTATGGGGAGATGGAGTTTAAGCAGGAAATATAAGGATTAAAAATTATATCAAGAAGACACTACTTCCAACATTACTATGATTACTGGCTAATATTTATTACTCAATACCTTACCATGTGCAAGGTTCTGTGTTCCACAGGCTAGATACATTGTCTGCTTCAACTCTCACAAATGCCTAGTTTAATGCAGGCTGCAGTAAAATGATTTCCATTTTGCAGATGAAGAAACTGAAATTTATAAAGGTTGACTTGAGGCCACAGTCACACAGTCAGTAAACAGCAGGGGTTCAAACTCAGGTTCATTTTCTAATTACTATACCACATTGAGAATGACATGTCTAGCAGAATATAAAATAAATTCCACAGGAATGCCACAGAAGGCGGAGCTCAAGCTGCGTTCTCCACTAAGTCAGTGGCTTCTGAGCACCTTACGGCTGCTCCAAATTGAGACGTGTGCTATAAATGTAAAATACAGTTCATGTTTTTAAGACTTTGTATAAACAAAAGAATGCAAAATATCTCAATAATTTTTTTATGTCAATTGCATATTAAAATATTTTAAATATGTTGGGTTAAATAAAATATATTATTAAAATTAGTATCCCGTTTCTTTTTACTTTTTTGTGACTGCTATAAAATATTAAAATATGTATGTGGCACCTATTTGTGGCTTGTGTTGTATTTTTATTAGACAGTGCTGGGTGAGAGGCATTTGAAGAGTGGTAAGATGGCTATGTGTTGAACTATTTGATAAAGTATCAAAGAAAAATCAAGATCTGAACTGTGTTCTAAAAGATGAGTGGGGGGCTGTAGCAAGTTTTCAAGTGCAAAGAAGAGGTAAGGAAGAAAGACAACCTGATTTTTGTTGGGAAATAGAGTAGAGGTCAGCAAAAGCTAAAGTACAGAGTCTGTCCATGGTATCTGGACATAAATTACAACTCTCACTTAGAATGATGTGTATAAACAGGAAATAGCTTTTATCGAATCTTCATTAGAGGCCTATTGTAATTCTACTGGGAAAGGAAGTGAACTGTCAGTTTAAATAACTTTGGCATTTGGAGAATTGTTATTCTGTGAAAATATTAAATAAGGCAGGTCATCAGAAATTTGAGATTTCAATTTGCTCATTCTTGGAATTTTCAAGTTTATTATCTCTAAGGTGGCACGCTAACGAAGAAAAGATATATTTCAGATGAAAGACCGTAATTCTGACAATAGGTTCTAGACGTAAATACTGACCCTAAATGTGTGTTAAGCTTTCCCTATTTATAAAACATTCCTCTCAGTTTGTCCTCAGTAGAGATGTCATGTTTGTGTATAAACATGAAGTTGAGGCTAACACTCCAAGGGAAAGTTTATTGGCTTTGGAGTCAAATAGATCTGAGGTGCTATTCTAGTTCTCCTACTTATTAGCTCATTACTTAGGTGCTCAAAATCTAAATATCCTCATCTGTAAAATGCGGCCAAAAATATTCCAAATGGGATACATTGGCCAAAACAAAGGGGTTACAGGGCCCATGCAAGTCCAAAATCTAGCCAGGCAGTCAAATTTTAAAGCTCTAAAATGATCTTTGATTTCTCACAGAGAAGTTGCAAGGATTAAGTTTTTTAAAAGGGTAGAGAATTTGTAACCACCTAATGGGTTCACCTTGCCCACTGCCTAGACAGAGCTGATTTATCAAGACAGGGAATTGAAATGGCAAAAAAGTAATTCACTCAGAGATGGCTGTGAACAAGACCGACCTGAGTTTTATTATTACTCAAATCAGTCTCCCCAAACATTCAGGAATCAGAGTTTTTAAGGATAATTTGGCAGTTACGGGCTCTGAAAGTGGGGAATACTGATTGATTGGACTGAAGATGAAATTACAGGAAGTCAAATGAGTTCTTCTTGCTGACTTCTGTTCTTGGATGGGATGGCAGAACTGGTTGCGCCAGGTTATCAGTCTGGGTGGTGTCATCTGGTGCACTGGAATGCAGGGTCTACAAAATATCTCAAGCACTCATCTTGGGTTTTGCAAGAGTGATGTTATTCCCAGGAGCAATTTGGGGAAGTTGAGACTCTTGCAGCCAGGGCTGCATGGCCCCTAAACTGTAATTTCTGATCTTATAGCTAATTTGTTAGCCCTACAAAGGCAGACTGGTCCCCAGGCAAGAAGGGGATTTTCGGGAAAGGGCTATTATCAATTTTGTTTCAGAGTTTAAACTATAAACCAAATTCCTTCCCAAGGCTAGTTAGGCCTACACCCAGGAATGAACATAGAGTATAGGGGTTAGAAGGAAGTTGGGATCAGTTAGATCTGATCTCTTTCACTGTCGTAATTTCCTCAGTTATGATTTTTGCCAGGGTGTTGATATAGCTTGGCTGTGACCTCATTTAAATCTCAACTTCAGTTGTATCTCCCAGAACTCCCACATGTTGTAGAAGGGACCCAGGGGGGAGGTAACCAAATCATGAGGATTGGTCTTTTCCATGCTATTATCATGACAGTGAATAAGTCTCACAAGATCTAATGGGTTTATCAGGGGTTTCCACTTTTGCTTCTTCCTCATTCTCTTTTTGTCTGCTGCCATCTATGTAAGATGGGACTTGCCCCTCCTTGTCTTCCACAATGATTTTGAGGCTTCCCCAGCCACTTGGAACTATAAGTCCAATTAAACCTCTTTTGTAAATTTTCCAGTCTCGGGTATGACTTTAACAGCAGGTCACTCTTGTTACACTTTAGCAAAGAGACTAATGGCATTTTGCTCCTGCCCAAGAGATTTATGGAACTTTGAACTTGAGAAAGATGATTTAGGGTATCTGGAAGAAGAAATTTATAAACAGCAAAACATTCAAGAGGTGACTTGAGTACTATTAAAGGCATTCAGCTTTATAAGGGAAGCAGAGGATAAAAGTATGGAAAATTTGCAGGCTAACTATGATAGAAAATAACCCATTTTCTGGGGATAAATTCAAGCTGGCTGCAGAAATTTGCATAAGTAGCAAGCAGCCTAATGTTAATACCCAAGACCATGGTGAAAATGTTTCCAGGCCATGTCAGAGACCTTCACAGCAACACCCACCCCCCATCACAGGCCTGGAGGCCCAGGAGGAAAAAGTGGTTTCATGGGCTGGGCCCAAGCTTCCCATGCTGTGTGCAGCCTGGGGACTTGATGCCCTGTGTCCCATCCACTCCAGCTGTAGCTGAGAGGGGCCAACATACAGCTTGAACTGTGGCTTCAGAGAGCAGAAGCCCCAAGCCTTGGCAATGTCCACATGGTATTGAGCCTACAGATATACAGAAGTCAAGAATTGGGATTTGAGAACCTATGCCTAAAATTCAGAAGATGTATGGAAATGCCTGGATGTCCAAGAAAAAGTTTGCTGCAGGGGCGAGGCCCTCATGGAGAACCTCTGCTAGAGCAGTGTGGAAAGGAAATGTGGGGTCAGAGCCCCCACACAGAGTCTCTACTGGGGCACTGCCTAGAGGAGCTGTGATAAGAGGGCCACTGCCCTTCAGATCCCAGAATGGTATATCCACTGACAGTTTACCCCATGCACCTGGAAAAGGTGTAGACACTCAATGCCAGCCTATGAAAGCAGCCAGGAGAGAGACTGTATCCTGCAAAGCTACAGGAAAAGAGCTGCCCAAGACCATGGGAACCCACCTCTTGCATCAGCATAACCAGGATGTGAGATGTGGAATCAAAGGATATCATTTTAGAGCTTTAAAATTTGACCGCCTCACTGAATTTTGGACTTGCATGGGCCCTGTAACCCCTTTGTTTTGGCCAATTTATCCCATTTGGAATGACTGTATTTTTATAATACCTGTACCCCCCACTGTATCTAGGAAGTAACTAGCTTGCTTTTGACTTTACAGTCTGATAAGTGGAAAAGACTTGCTTTGCCTCAGATGAGACTTTGGACTGTGGACTTCTGTGTTAATGCTAAAATGAGTTAAGACTTTGGGGGATTGTTGGGAAGCCATGACTGATTTTGATATGTGAGGACACGAGATTTGGAGGGGCCAAGGGTGGAATGATGTGGTTTGGCTGTGTCCCTACTCAAATCTCAACTTCAATTCTATCTCCAGAATTCCCACGTTTTGTGGGAGGGACCCAGGGGGAGGTAACTGAATCATGGAGGCTGGTCTTTTTTGTTCTAGTTTCATGATAGTTAATAGGTCTCAGGAGATCTGGTAGGTTTATCAGGAGTTTCTGCTTTTGCTTCTTCCTCATTCTTTGCTGCCATCCATGTTAGACATGACTTGCTCCTCCTTGCCTTCCACCATGATTGTGAGGCTCTCCCAGCCACATGAAACTGTAAGTCCAATTAACCTTCTTTCCTTTGTAAATTGCCCCGTCTTGGGCATGTCTTTATCAGCAGCATGAAAACGGACTAACACAGGTGGCTTCAAGTGCATTTTGCATAATGCCTGGGATGCAGTGGAAGCTCAGTGAATTGCAGACATGCCTATTCATATCCACCCACAAAGGTACCTGGTTTTTAAAATAATGACTGTGAATGCTGAATGGGTACAGGAAAGCAAATGCAAAGCTGTCCAAATGACTGCTTAACCTACTGCAGCACTGCCTAAGACCACTCTGCTCCTGGCTGTCTTTAGCAGTCTTAGAATGTTCCGTTAATGGCAAATAAACTAAAAACAGGTCATTTGTGCAATAAACAACAACTTCCTTTTCAAACATTCTTTAGCAAGATGTGAAATAGTCTTTCAGAGTAGGAAGTATATCTCAAGAGACTGGACACATGTTGATTTGATTTCAGGCCTAGCCTTACAAAGCAATTCAACATAGTAGAAATTGGGTCATTTATCAACCATAATGATTTATTTGCTTTCATCCCTTTGCACAAATGTAAATAATCAAGCCAATTCTGAATAATATACCTATTTCTGAAAGACTAGGCTGCATGCTCCTTTTATGCTATTGATTCCTAAGATACAAAACAGGGCTTTGAACTTTGAACCTTGAGGGTAAGGATCATCTTATCCATACTTAAAATTCCCCAGCAATGATTATCTCTTATGCCAACCAAGTATTTCGTTGAATAACTGAACCAATGAATTAATGATTTGGTGAGAAAACGAGCATGTTTTTACATGCTTTTCTGGGGAATGAGTCCACTCTAGTAAAGAAGAGAACTGCCCAGAAAGAAAAGTGTCCAAGAACTTCTGGAACAGTAATGTTTAAACCTAGTTACAATAGGAAACCCAGAATGAACACTTCAAAATTGCAGATATTCCCACCACTTATTCTAACTTTGTATTTCTAAGATGGAGCAAAAATATTTCTTCCAGACAATTCAGATAGTTAAACATACTTGGGACTCACTGTCTTAGGGAGAAGCAGTAGGAGAAGACCTTAAGACCAGGTGAAACTCACTGAATATCTAATGAGAATCCTGAAAATTGTTCATGCTGAGAGTAGGATAGTTAGTGGGCATGTCAGGAAAGCAGATTTCAAATATTTTGAAGCAGTGATAAATAACTAGTTCCAATCCCAAGGGAATGGGTATGAGTTTTTTTAATTCATTAGTCATCATAGACTTCTCAGGTGGATGTGTTTCAAGCAATAACGCAATGATGAATGACGTCAGTTGAGACATTAGTGGGCCAGGCTTTTCTCTGGTGGCTTCTGGTGCCAAGTTAATAAATGGAAAGTGAAACTCACTGAGTTAACTAGAAGCCAGACTGGCAACTGAGATGATTCTTTACTGAATTTTCTTAACCAGGAAGGAAGGAAAGGTACCGCATGAAAGGATACTGAAGAAGTGAGGAACTTTAGCCATCATATCGCTACAGAGTAGCAGAGTAGAAATATGAAAGGCAGAGTGTACATGGGTGGAGGTTATTTCACAAATCAAGAGGAAGGTGGGCAATGAGACTTCACATGAACATCTCAAGGTCAGAAGCTAGTGTGGGATAGATCATGGTTGCACCCTTCTCATCTTTACTTAAGATCCTAGGTGAATTCCAGCAGCCTTCTCTGACCTTGGGATTCTGGTGTTGTCATGCTTAGCAGAAGCCCAGCCAATTTGAAAGAACCCAGATATAGGAGGGAAGAGATTCAATCTCCACTAGAGAAGCATTTACTCAGCTGATATGAATTGGCTCAGGGCTATGGGTGGGTCAGGTAATCCCATTAGCTCTCATTTCTAAAGACCTCTTACAAAATGAAAATGACAGCTTAGAAATAGCCAGGAAGAGTTATGTGGTTGTTAACAATGATGCCTGTGGGGACAGAATCAGAAGGCAGGCAGGATAAACAGGGTGGCAAAGGTGCTCAGTGGTAGTTGGCTGATATGAATTTAGTTGGACTTCAGGGATTTTAAATCCTATCCTGCCTTTTGCTGGCTATATGAGCTTGGAAAAGTTAACTTTTTGAGCCCTTCATCTGAAAAATGGAACGAAAAGATGGTCTAATTCACAGGGCTGTCATGGAGGTTAAATGAAGTAATTATTGTAAATTTCATAGCTGAGTGACTCCTACCTCTTGGCTCAGATATATAATCAGAATCTGTTCAGCATCTGCTGGAGGCATATGTAAATGGCAAGATCTGTTTCGGATAGGTAAATAAACACACTTTGTCTAAAGGCTGAGTTATCACTTACAATGGGGTGAAAGAGTTTTATTCTCACTCATTCTTTATAGGCTAAAATGAAGAAGAACCTGAAGTAGCTGACTTCATTCAGATCAGCCTTTTTGGCCTGAGTTTGGTCCCTCATTCCCCAGGATACATGCCATAGAGCCTTGAGAAGTCAGTCATCTGTGGCACCATAAATCCATATCTAATTTCCGTCAAATGTGTCAACAAGTTAACAAAAAGACAGCAAGGCTGGTATTTTTGGCACTCATAGTCTCTCTGGCAGCTAATTTACAAGCTAAATTGAATCATCAGCACCCAATTAAATTTCCTTGCATCATGGCGCAAAATGATCATTTTTATTTTCTTGATGAAAAAGGGGAAATGGGGAAGGTTCGGAGAGCCATCACATTCTCATCCGTGTATTTCCTTGAATTAGAGTATGTTTCACTCTTGAATTCATCTAGTTTCCCCAAGTCTAGTGAAGTAAGGAAATGTTATATTTCCTGGTTGCCTACATATTTATCCCTTTTGTTATAATCTTGGTTACTCATTAAACTCCCACTGACTCTATCAAGGTTAAAAAATTTATCTGCACAGATCCCAATATCCGCTGCAGTCCCCAAGCACCCATGAGCCAGCAGATTTTGCACAGAGTCTCATCCAGAGCAGGGGTTTATCATTTCTGGATGGGACCTGCCAATTAAATATTAAAGGAAGTCTCTGTAGTCTCAACAACCACCACTAGAAATCATCTGTTCTGTCTAGCTGGGACAAAAGAGACAATTCTAACTCCTGGAAGGAAGGTTTTCAAGTAAGAAGCAATCCCACCTAGATGCAACTTCCGAAGTCCTACTGTTGGCCCTATTGGTCACCTGTCTCAAACCTGCTTCATACCCTCATGCTCTAGCTAGGCAATAAAGACAAGTTGAGAGCACCCTCACCAACACCAGATCCAATTTCATTTATGTCTGCATTCTAATTTGTAACCACATTTCCTGTGTACAACCTCACTTTTGCTTTTAGATTTGATGTTCAGATGACAGCATTCCAGACATTACTCCTTCCCTCAAAAACCATGACTCAAGGTTTTGCCTCCAGCTCTTCCAGCTTGGGCTATCTTAGGGAGGTTTTCAGTTTGGATTCTTCCAAATTAGACTCTGAGTCATGGATTTGGGTACAAGATCATCTCAGAAAGCACTGTGAGGGGAGGGAGGAAATCTAATGAGAAAGGGTATGATAATAAATAAGTTACTGTTGTCAACAGCTTATAGTCAGTCCCATAGGCATCATCCAAGAGATGCTATGGAGGCAACTTAGTGTTGTTTCATGAATGAGTGAAAAATCCGGAGAATTGACGTACTAGCCCCCATCTCTCCTTTGTAGTTGCTTCTGCAGCATGAACTCCCTTGGGACATCCAGCCTGACCTATAGACAGGATATACACCATAACCGGAGAAAGTCTTCAGGCAGGGGAGCTCAGGAGCCCAGAGGACATCTGTATTGACCTTCCAGTGTACTGAGGGGGTATAGCCAGGCACCAACAGTCTGCAATAAGGATATTATCCCAGCTCAAAATGAGCACAGTCTCATTGGCTACCAGTTAATGGAGTCAACCAATCACAGCTGGTGTCATGGTTAAAAAATTTCTCTGCACAGATCCCAATATCTGCTGCAAATCAACCAATCAGAGCTGGTGTCATGGTGGTTGGTTAAAAAATTTATCTGCACAGATCCAATATCCACTGCACAGATCCCAATATTCCTGTTCTTCTAAGAACACCTGAGACAAGAACGTACTAAACTAAATTAACGGATCACAAAGCCTCAGTTGTAGGTTAGAGTTTGTCTATTGTGGGATGAAAAGTAATGGTTAAGGAATGCCTGTTAAATGCCAAGCAATGGAAAAACCTTTTTCCATAGGTTGTGTTAATTTTCACAAAGACATTGTAAAGTAGGTCTTTGGATCCTCATTTTACAGAGGAAACCGTCAAAGTGTGGATAAGTTAAATAATTTACCAAAACTTGTTAAGTCATGAAACGGGCTGTGACAGACCCCTACAAAACCCTCCTCTATTTGCAAGGCCACAGCCTTCTGGCTGCCCCTAAAGCAGAACTGGCCTACCAGGGGGATAGAACCAATAGTCTGCACTGTCTGCAGGGATTTGGGGAACTTTGGGTAAAACACCCCCACCCCCACCATTACCACCAAACGTGAACTATCTTAATTCCTGGACTGTAACCGATGTCTGAAATTCCACAGTCATCAATTCATTTTTGGGGGGCAAGCATAAAAAGACCACATAATCCTCTTGGGAAGTAAAGCAAATAAATTCATTAGACTCTGAGCTAATCTAGGGCAAGGACGTTATGATTCATCATTTTATCTTCAGTACCTGGCACAGAACTTGGTGGTTAAAAGGTTCTTAGTATTTGCTTGTTGAATAAATGAATACGCCTTAGTGTAAATGAATTTAGGGTATATATAAAAGTAAAAAGTTTAAATATAAAAACAGAAAACAATAAACCATGCAGGCAAAGAGAATCTGGAATTTTCCCTATTTCCCATTAATCCTATTAGTTTAGAAATCTGTATATAAATGTTCTTTTTGTTCCCTTAATCAGCACAGCCAATACCTACAGGCTCCCTGCTACTTTCCCAAAGTCTTTCTGCATCTGTTTATCTGTTAAGGCCTTAATAGGGTCCTATAGTCCCCTCTAAACTCAGTACTCAGAGGAAATCAACTTTATCTGCTTTCTACTCTACTATATACTTATTTCCTGTTTAGCATTGGCCCTCATAGGATGATATGGGCTATACAAGTGAGATTTTCAAAATTGAGTTGCTGATCTTCACTCTCAAGAAAACTTGAGATAAGAAAATGTGCAGAGTTGCTGTTTGCTAGAGAGGTCACGGGAATACACTACACTCAGGAAAGACATCATACCCTACCCTTTTCCACAAGGTGCGTGCGTTTAAAAAAACAAAAAAAGAAAGAAAGAAAGAAAGAAAAAAAGAAACCCCACCCTTTGACTCTACCTTGGACGAAAAGGGTTTCTGTGGTCTCTCTAAATCTGAGTCCAAATATTCTCCTTCAGTATGAACTTGAAGGTTATATCGCTCTTCTCCATAGAGTTTTAGGTATTTTATGGGAATAACATGGGGACAATAAAATGCTCCAGTTTTCTACCTACCAAACATATCTCTATGTCTTTAGGATCACCCAAAAACCGCAGGAGGCCACAACTGCTAGGGGGTAAATTCTAAACTATGACACACGTATCAAATTGTTTTATTCTAGTCAGAAAAGTTGTGTGATTCCTTCTAATTCTCCGACACAGCATTACAAGCAGTTAAGTAAAATAATTTTACAAATTAAGAAACTGAACCAGCAAATGACAGAGATTTAAATCTCAAATTGTGACTCTGAATCTAGTGCTTTTCTACTACATCAAACTGAGGGCTGTATGGTAATGAGAGTGTTAAAGGCTAATAATTTTTTAAATACAGCAAAATCATGACCCATATACACATCTAAATGAACACATGCCAATGATTTTTAGTCCAGTTAACAATGAGAGAAGTAAGGTGTTCTGAATGGTTCAACGGAGCAGCCCAAGAACAGACATACATTATATATGTAGGCATTCAGAAACATTCAATTTTCTAATACATGCAACACTGACCTCTCCACAAGAAGGAAATCAAATGCATCTTCACGGGACAAAGCCATTTGCATTTCTATGATCAGGAATCATTTGCATCACTATCTGGTCTCCACAGGTTTACCTCTCTCTCTACAGAATTGCAAAACAGTGAAAGACAATAAAAAGCACAGGGCCCTGTATAATCAGATAACCCTGGGAGGATCCTCAAGACAACACATAGGTCCTATTAATATCAAAAGGACACCAAGTAACATTTTGCCCATTTCAATGTCTTTAAGAAATTCTCCTGGTGGGAGTATGACATGGGATGAGATACCTCTGAGGGGCTTAGTTAAAAGAACAATCTAGCTAGAAAGCCTTTTAGTCTCTTTCCCAAGCTGTGCTATTCCTTACTGGAAAATATGAGTCAGGATCCCATCCTAGGGTGCCCAGTTTAGGGAACTACACCTAAATGGGAGAGAAGACATGCTGTGGAGACCTGTAGTAACCAAACTTCAAGGTGCAGCAGTTTTTTACATAGCAAAAACACAGTGGTGAGCTTCCCAACACTCAAAAAGCTACTTAGAAGGACTAACTAAGCATTCAGATAGAAAAAGGAATAAACCATCTCACCAGGAAGCTGGGCCAGCTGATAACCCACTCACAGAAGCAGTACTCAAAGAATGAAAATTAACATAGAGCAATTTTTCCATGTGGGTCCAGAACTCTGTGCTATCTTTCTTCCCTGTATATTCGGATGTATACATAAACATTAAACAATTACTGAACACTCAAGGTATTTGTCAGTAGACTAGGCTTTGCACAGGAATTGAAAGAGGGGAAGGAATATTTCAGATCTGGCTACATGTAGGACAGCATAGAGCAATTTCACACCCTGTTAATCTTAGGATGAGGTTGAATAAAGACATTTTAGGGGATGTTTAAAGGAGTGCAAGAGAAAGAAAACCTAAGATGGCATCAGGGAATACTGAAGGGTGGTAGGAGTAGACACTACAGCTGGGTATTGAAGGACAGGTAAGAGTTGGCCAGGTCAACAAAGCTGGGGAAACAGCACTCCCCTGATAGAGAACTGTATCATAGCTGCAAATAACTTTTGATTTAAAGCATAGCAAATTCCATTTAATCTCCTTGGGTCTTGCTGCCTTGGCTCAGAAAAACTAGTTATTATATTGAATATTATAACAGATAACACTATAACAGACTATTGTAGTGAATATTATAACAGATGAGACAATATGTAAAACCTTTGATCCAGGATCTGGCTCTTCCTAAGCCTGCAGTAATTGCTAGCTATGAGGCTCTCTAACTTGCTGCTTCTCTGAGTGCTTAATTTAGCCGCAAGTAGAGAATCCTGGAAACTTATCTGATTCTGCTCAGTATCTATTGGAGCAATCACGACATTTGATATCATTCATTTATTTGGTAGATCTTATTCATACTGTACAATAAAAAAAAATCATTAGTAAGACAAAGTCTTTCCCTTATTTTCATACATCCAGAAGGTCCCAAGTCAATGCTGTTCATTTCTATATTGTAAAACCATTGTAGATGCCTCCACTAATGAGATGCTTTTAAAAACAGCAGCTCTGTATATCTCATGGTGCTGCATAAAAGACTTTTATAAGATTATTGGCATTCTGCAAAAAAAAAAAATCACCTTAGCAATATATCATAAATGTAATTGTAAACACTCAGTGAGGCTATTTAACCTTAATGACAATTGAACAGGAGAAAACAGAATGATGATCTCCCTCAAGAAAAAGTGAAAGGTTTAGAAATGGAAAAGGCTTTGTCTGTTAATTAAACAGTATGCATGTACTGATCCACATGGAGGCAGAGTCCTCTGGTGGTTAGAAACACAGGTCTGGGGATCTATGCCAGCCCACTGACCTCAGCTCATAACCTCTTTAAGGCAACTTTTTCTTCTCGGTGGCGTGAGAATCATGTTAAACAACACTCAGGCTTAATTTACTTAAATGAGTGCCTAAGTGGAAAGTGTTCGGCACACAGGTAATAAACTGTAACTACTGTCACCATAATCATCATATATTTACACCATATCAAAGTGTAAATATATGATCCTTTGTGCCAGGATCAAAGACTCTTGGCCATGTCCCTTCACAGGCGTTAAAAGTCACTGAGCTTCCTTCTGGAGAATTCATGCAATCAGAAGTATCTCAGAGAAATCTGAGATACTCCGGCACATAATCGAGGCCTCCAAGTATAAGCTAAAAAGAAAGATTTCCCTCGGGACTTGCATATAGTTGCTTTGTTTTAGGTCTACACACATGAGGATTTTGTAAATAAGATCTGTGGCTAGAGGGCTCCAGCATGAGTGAGGGAACAGAGAGTTCCCTCCAAAAGTGTGTTTTCCACACTTAATTTTCAGTACTCTATCCGGAGCATGGTTTGGAAATTTCCATTATGCCACCTGGAATCTGTTTTGCCACAGGGACAAAAAAAAAAGCATAGCTTTCTTGAGATGATGGTTTACAAACGATTATTTTTAATTAGGCTGTGGAGGAGAGTACAATAACAAAAAAGCACTCATCAAAAACAAAGTTCAGACACGCTCTTCCAGGGTGTGTGTTGAGCCATACAGACACACTCCTCTCAGCCACCCCCCTCACCTGCAGACTATGACATCAATGCTTGACATTACATCCAGGATGACAGTTGTGAAGTCTGTGTGTGTGTATGTCTATGCATGTCATTTTTGTTTTGTTTTGAATAATGATGCCAATAAGTAGTGAAAGTGTGTTTTGGAAAAAAATATCAGATAATCCTCACTCCATCTATATTTCAAAGTAAATCCCCAGGCAAAATGAGTCAATTCTTCAAAGATGCTTTCCATCAAAGGGCATTCTGAGATTCCAAGACAAGTTTTACTGTGGAATCCCAAGTAGATCAATTAACTACCTTACTAGAAATTTGCAGTCAGCTCTCCTCTGATCATTGGGGGTTGATGCCCCTGCTAATGAACTTGGACAATCTGCTTTAGACTCCCAAGCATCCTCAAGCCGGCAGTGTTCTTAGAATTGATCTGTCCAATCCCCTCATTTTACAGAGGTGGGCCAAACTCTTATTATCAGTCAGGATGTTTGTGGCAGAAACCCCCAGCTCATTTCGACTGACTGACAGCAGAAAGGACATCTTTATCAAGTAACTGAAAAGTCCTGGGTAGTAGTTTTCAACATAGATTGATCAAAGTAGTTAGGCAGTATCATCGGAATAGCCCTTTCAACCCCTCATTCTATTTGTGTCTGTGTTGCCTTTGTTTTACAGATTCTCTCTCTGAAGAAACATAAAAGCCTGGCACGAGCTCCTGCTTAAGTCCAGAAAGACTTGAACTTCAAGAGAAAGAAGGCCCCGTTGACATTGAGACTAAATAGGTGTTTACTGCAGTCATTGAGAAGGGCTGCGGCTCACCCCAAAATCACACACAATTAATGGAACACAGATCTCTTGCATTATGCTGTATTAACTTTTGATCCACAAGAATCAAAACATTCAGATTAACCAGGAAATTGCTTTTTAATTCAGCAGATTCATATCAGCTACCTGAATAGTAGGTAGCTACATATTATCAACTGAGAAAATACATAATGACAAATGCTACTATGAATTCAGTAATATTTTTCATTTAATTACAAATGACAAAAGCATCTACACACATTTGAAAAACTATCTTTCAAGTATACGCCAAGACACCTACCTGCACAGTTTACCGGTAATTCTCGGTGCCAACAAGGATTCTTCAGCACCTCACTGGGTTCACTGCTCAGAGAATCATTGTTTTAACCCAACTCCTAACCTTGTCAGAAACAAAAGCAATGTCTTTGGTAAATCTCCAGCAACAATCATTCTGAGAGACCACTCTGTGGAGAAGATAGAATTTCAGATGAATGCTGTGGAAGAGTAGGATCACAACATTGACAACGGGCAGGCTTCCTTCCACTTGGTGGAAATGACAGGAGACCAGCCTAGGTGGTATGCAGAAGTAGGCTGGGGACACTAGTGGGATGAATTTTGTGGAGTCAGGAAATTGGCTTCTGATCTCTGTTTCCATTTATCTACTGAATGTGTGTCTCAACATAGTATTCAATGTGAAGGCAGTTAAGTTCTTTAAACTGGCAGATAAAAGGATGAATATAGAGGTAAGCTATAAAGAAATAAAATCCTTGTCTCTCTTAGGAAACTAGATCCCCACTGAATCTCTACAATAAATTCAATAAATTCATTTCAGAGTACCTCTTAGAATGAAGATAAGCCATTTCAGGCTCCACTGAATCTCCTTCTGGTGATGAGCAACACATCAACCTCCTTGTTACTGTCGTACACAGAAAAGGAAACAGAGACTGAGAAGGAAATGCTGGCCAGAAGCTCATAGTTCCACTTTCTTCTGCTGTGGCAACTTTCTTGGTACTATGTCATCAAGTCAAGGACAACTGGTTACTTCCTAAGGTTGCCAAATTGTCAAAACTATTCCAGACCTCAAGGGCCCTACCAGATGTTGGTATCATGACTACCAGCCATATGACCAATAACAGCCCTGCTGCTCTTCTGCCTTGCTACTCTTCGTCTTGGCTATTTGAATGGTTCACCACTGGACCACACACTTGACTGACAGAAAGGCCTATGCTCTTTGTTACAGGGAAAGTTGGGGGAAAGAAAATGAAGTAAATTCAGAACTGACGAAGCTGGAGGCTACTTTAGATACATTCTCATTCGTTTTTTCACTTAACTCTCCCAAATACACTGTACGATAGGTATTATTACCTTCATCTGAACAGAGTGAGACTCAGAGAAACTAAGAGACCTACTTAAGAATACACCGGCCAGGCACGGTGGCTCATGCCTATAATCCTAGCACTTTGGGAGGTCGAGGCAGAAGGATCACTTGGGGCTGGGAGTTCAAGACCAACCTGGCCAGAGTGGTGAAACCCCACCTCTACTAAAAATACAAAAATTAGCCAAATGGAGTGGCGCATGCCTATAATACCAGCTACATAGGAGGCTGAAGCACAAGACTTGCTTGAACCCAGGAGTGGAGGGGCCAGTGAGCCAAGATTTCTCCACTACATTCTAGTCTGTGTGACAGTGAGACTCTTTCTCAATAAAAAAAGAACACACAACTTGTAGTGGTGGAGTCGAGAGTCAAGAGTCTATATCCAAAGTTCATGAACTTTCTAATATCTTAAACAACTTTAACAAATCAGGACATAGGGTAGCAGGATGGAAGAATGGCTTTTTCTGTTATTACTCCATGGCTATTAAAGTGAGAAATAAAGGGATTTTGAATAATTAGAGAGCCTTATTCTGCATACCCCCCGCTCCTTAGACTTAGAGCTAACTGTAGATGATCGTTCATCAACCCATGTCCAACCAATTTTAGTTTGAGCTCACCTATGGCTCTCTTGTAATGTGCTAGCCACTAAGGTACTTAATCTCATTTAATTCTCACATAAACTAAATGAATAAGGTACCAATTTTTCTTATTTAATATATGGAAAAATCTAGGGAACAAATGCATTAAGTAACTTCCCTAAAGTCACACAACACAAAGAGTGACAAGGTGGTATTCCACGCCATGTCTGGTTCTAAGCTCCAGCTCTCCCCTGAAAGTTGGATGACCAACCATGCCTAGTATTTCATGGCACCATTGCCACCAGCCATTTTGCTCCAAAACCTCCTGCCACAGAGTTTCAATTAGGCTATGGAGGGTCAATGTCAACCAAGCATTCAAAAGCCTCCTTCCTCAATTATGAACTTTCCCAAAGAAATGGGAACTTCAGCAGGGTCCCCCTCTGTTCAACACACAAGCTGCCAAAGAGCAATTGGGTATTCCCTGTAAGGCCAAGTGGCACTGAAATTGCCAGCTGTCACTAAACGTCAAATTCCTTCCTGGGGTCCTAGCAGCCTGGCAAGCTAATTTTCAGGTGTTTAAATCGAGTGTCAAAAGATTTCACAATTAAAATTCCCTCTGCCTTTGGCAGCATCGTTTCTCTTCCTGAAGCTGCCTCTGCTCCACTTCATCTGCTCAAAGTATTTCCAAGCCCTAGGCCTTCAAGTCCAGGGAATCCACATTCATTTAGCATGGCCAGTGTAAGCACGGTCAGGGAGGTCAATCAGCTGCAACAGAGACATGTGTTGTGCATTTCCAAGCCAAAAGCACGTTTGACTATAGACTGGTTTATTTGCCATGGAACTATGAACCTCTATTACTGTTAAAAAATAAAAAGCAGAATATGTAAAATTAAACCTTATAGTCACAAATATCTCTGTTCCCTTTTTTATGCTGAAAGAGTTGGACGTTCATTCTAACTTCTCCAATTAATTTCAAAAGCTTACATTCACAGCTAAACTTATACCCTTAAAAACTGCATTTATGGAGTTCTCTAGGTTGTAAACCAGCCCTGTAAGAAAAGTGGGGTGTTGTTTTTAGCTTAAGGTAACACAACCAGTAATAATTAGGATGTAAAGCAGAAAAATGATTTTCTTCGCTCCTCGTTTAGCTCTTTCCCCTGGGTAACATTTCCCTTCAAGTATTCTCTAATTTGGGGAGTCACCAACTGAAGCTCAGAAAGTTGGTGCTCAGGAACTGACAAAAAGAAATGCACCTCCAGAGCAAATTCTGACCTCCTGAAAATCTAGTCAAGGCTCTTTGGTCAATCTTACAATTCTAACAAACATTTACAGATTGTCTATTATATGCTAACACCAGATGCAATAAACACAGAGTTTCATAAAACAGTCTTTGGGGACTCACAAACCCAAATTGTTGGGAGCTCAACAATTATCTCTAGAAATCCTTGCTGTTAGAGAACGATGTAAAATTCAAAGGAGGAATAAGGAAGAAGGCAAGGAAGAATGGCACCCCAGAAAAAGGAGAAGTACGTACAAAAAGTACCTATATTTGAGGAACTATATGTGATAAAGTTGGAATGAAGAGTAATGATGAAAGGAAGCTAGAAATGTAAGTACAGACAAGATCCTGAAGAATCTTGACATAATATTTGAATATTATTCTAAAGTCATGGGAAACCAATTCCAACCATTGAAGAAACTTGAAATTACTTAAATTGTATTTTAGTAAAGTCTTTTCGATGACAGTGGGAAGAACGGATTGGGCAAGAATAAAGTTGGAAAATCATTTAGGAAGTTATTAAAACCATTCAGAGTTTAAAAAAATGTTTTAAAAACTATTCAGAGGTGAAGATGGAAAAGCGGGTGTGAGTTGAGAGACATTTAGGAGAATGAATTAGAAGCAATTCATGATAGATGAAAAGGAGGGGTTGAAAAGACCAATACATGACTCCTGAGTTTCTGTTTCTGGTGTTTGGAAAGAATCATGCACTCTCTAGGGAAGCCCAGACTGAAGAGGAAGATGAAGAGTGGGCTTTTAGAAATGTCAAGTCCATGAATCATCAGATGAAGATGTTTAAAAGATTTATGGACACATATATCTGGATTCCTAGATGGAGCTAAGGACTGGAAGATCCATAGGATTTGGTGAGTAGTTGAAGTCAAAGGCAAAGATGGTATTATCCATTGAACAAGTATAGAAATAAACAGATTAAACCCTAGATACAACAGCACCCAGGTCAAGCAGATGTCCTAGAAATCAAGGACAGAGAACAGTCAGAAAGTAGGAGAGGTCAACACTGAGCTCAATTTGATCATTTCATTTAGCACCAGAAAGTGACTATTAAACTTTAACCAGCTCCTCTGAAACTGAGTCTAGTTAAATGTCAAAAGAAACACTAGAAATGGCTTTTTTCCTTCTTGGAAGTAGATTGTTTCTTTTTGTAAAGGCAAAGGGTTTCAACTGTTCATAAACAAAATATCTATCACATTTCACTAATGTAGGTCACAGGTAGAGAACAAGACTCTTTGGTCAAAGTCATCTCTTAGTTTCTATGAGCTTCAAATTGTTTTCATAATTAACTCTCTCCTAGATGCCTGTATTAGTTGGTTTTGTGTTGCTATAACAGAACAACTGAGGCTGTGTAATTTCTTTAGGGAAAAGAGGCTTATTTGGCTTATGATTCTGATGGCTGAAAGTTCAAGACTGGGCAGTTGCATTTGGTGAGGGCCACAGGATGCTTCAACTCATGGTGGAAAGTAAAAACGGGGTGGAAAGTGAAACAGGAGTGGGCAGTTATAAACAGAACAGGTAACAGAGGAGGTGAGGGACAGAGACCAAGGAAGTTAAACTATTTCACAACCCATTCTTGAAGGGACCAATTCACCTATCCCTGGAGGAGGGTATTAATCTATTAATGAGAGATCCACCTGCTCTTTCACAACCCAAACACCCCCTACTAGGCTCCACTTCCAACACGGCCACAATGGGGATGAAATTTCAACCTGAGTTTTGGGAGGAAAAACCACATCCAAACCATAGCCATGCCCAATTACGAATGCCACTTTAAAAAACAGTGCCCAAATACAAGCTGATGCTCCATGTGGTCCTGTCTAGAGAGAGTGCTGCATTCAAAGAAACACAGTCGAAGAACCATAAATATTTTAAGAGTAATAACAATTATTAAAGAACATGGAAAAGAATCGAGTTGAAAATACTCCTGACCTCTTTAATGCTTTTCCAACCCTCTTTCCTTCTTGCCCTAGCAGATGCTTCAGAGCCTCACATTCTTAGCTCCACAATTTTTCCCTGTACCCCAAAGCCTCAGAATCTGTGCTTTGCTCCCCTGCTGAAACTTTGGGCTGGGAACTAGCTGCAGATGAAGTGCCCCCATCGAGAGAGAGAGAGAGAGAGAGAGAGAGAGAGAGGGGGGGGGGGGAGAGGGAGAGGGAGAGGGAGAGGGAGAGGGAGCGACGGCAGGACAGAGCACACACAGGTAAGAGAGAAACTATTATTGAATTTGTAATTTTAAGCAACCATAATAAGTAATGTATATGTGTTCTGGCATCTAATCCTCACAGCTATCCTATGAATTACATGTTATTAGCCTCTCTCAAAGTCAGTAGTGAAGAGTTTAGAAAAGACTGTGAAATGCAAGTTTAAATAAATTTTGTCCCAGCAACACATATAGGACTTTGAACTTTTAAAAACATACTTCTGTTGTATTCTCAGATGGTCTTCAGACCAATACCTCTATGAGATTGATGGAGCTGATATCAGTGTCTCCCTTTCTAGACAAGAAATCTGGCACTGTAAGTGCACTTCATGCATAAACACAGGAATTTAAATCCACGGAATAAGAATATGGGGAGAAATGAACTCCACATTCTTAAATTTTTATTGCTGCTGTAGCCTAGGCATCTCCTGTAGATTCAGCCAGTGATCTTAAATATGATTTTTTATGCTTTAATTTTTCATGCCTACAATTTTTGTTGAAATAACACCATTTGTGCCTCTGCCTGACAGCGTGCCCCAACCCATCATCTGTCAGATGCACAAATTTAGAAAGAAATGCCAGAAACCTACCCCCCTTTTCTTCAAAGATAATTAAGTATGAATTATTCAGAAACCTTGTATTACTGAGCAGTATTTGGGAGGCAATTTTGCGCAGCACCTATTTTTCCTCATGGTAGCAAACAAAACTCCATCTTCTACAGGATATATTTCATCTATTCTTAACTTTCAAACTGTCTTAATTGACAGGCAAATCAAAAGAATTTTTGATTTTCATGGAAGAAAATCATATATCTTCATCAGATACTAGTTTCTATGTTACTGTGCTCAGATGAGTGGAGGGAACAGACAAGAGTTTTAGTAACAGCAGTTCTTCACATGGTATTTGGGCAGCAACCCGGATTCTTTTTCTGGCAGCTAAGTCAGGGACCTGAGTTGGAAATAACTGTTGAAACCTTATTTATTCTGCACATCTTGGGGAAATATCACTGTAAAGGCACCAGGTGCATGCTTAGAATGTAAGTGGTGCCGTTAATTTACTCTAATTAATTAATTACAGTAATGCCTCTGTCTAGAGGGAATTTCCCTAGAAAGAGAAATGGAATGGTAAAAATTGCTCCAAAGCTGCTTCATCATTCACACTAGAGGAAGTTCATCTTAGAATGGCTGTTCTGGGAAGCCTAGAGCAGTGGGGAAAGGAGGAAATTGAAAGAAAACCCCAGGAAGAGCTGGCATTCCAGTGGTTTTCAGAATGTGTCAGAACATCAGCAGGGTTTGTTAAAACCCTACAGTGCTGGCTGGCTGCAGTGGCTCGTGCCTGTAATCCTAACATTTTGGGAGGCTGAGGCAGATGGATCACCTGAGGTCAGGAGTTCAAGACCAGCCTGGCCAACATAGTAAAACGCTGTGTGTACTAAAATAGAAAAATTGGCCAGGCTTGGTGGTGGGTGCCTGTGATCCCAGCTACTTGGGAGACTGAGACAGGAGAATTGTTTGAACCCAGGAGATGGCGATAACAGTGAGCCGAGACCATGCCACTGTACTCCAGCAGCCTGGGCAGCTGAGTCAGACTCCATGTAAAAAATAAATAAATAAAACCTACAGTGCTGGGCCCTGCCCCCAGAGCTTCTGGTTCCATCCTAACAGGTTCCTGGGTGACGCTACTACTGCTGGTCCAGGCACCACATTTTGAGAACTATGATCCTAGATAATTAGCCCACAGAGTAAGAGGCAGAGTGGGCTTTCGAATCAGCCAGACCGGGGTGTAACATCCAGCCCAGCTAAGTTTGAGACCCTGTGGAAGTATCTAAACTACTCTCGGAGACTGACTGCTCATCTGCAAATGGGGATAACAGCAAGCCTGTGCAGCTGAGAAGCGCTGCTGTGAAGGCAGCCACAGAATCTGACACTGTGTGTGATGTTTAGCAGGCTCCAGACAGATGTGACTGGCATCAGCAGCTGCAGGCACAAAACCCCATCTTCTCTAACACTCAGGCAAGGCTTTATCCATGTAAAACAAGGAGAGGACACAAATGTGCCCTGAGTGTTCTTTCTGTGCCTCTTCGAGTCCATCTTTTTCTTTTTTTTTTTTTTTTCCCCAAAAGTTCTGTTTCAAAGTAAAGACTGGCACCCTATGCAGGACAAAATACAACATAGGATAATAACAGTAACTGACAGCTAACGAGCACTTCTGAGATGCCAGGTGTCATACCATGAGACTTACCACATTTATATTTAAACTTCATAACAACTGTATAAGATACAAAGCATCATCATTCCTATAACAGGGTGGCTGAGGGTACACTGAGTCTCAAATAGGTTAACAACGTGCTCAGCATCAACCCAGCAGTGAGTGGCAGAACTGGGATTCAAACTGAGATTGGTCTAACTCCGGAAATCCAATGCTAGCCATTCTGCCGTGGGCTTGCTTAGGAAGGAGACAAGGGCGGTATTTTGCATTTGCATTTGCTTAGTGCTTTCGAGCTTCCACAATATGCTCATCTCTATCCCCATGACTGTCTTCTCACTACCATATAGAAGAGAAACAAGGTAAGCATTACTCTGTCCACTTTACAGACTCAGGGAGATAACAAGTAGCACAACTCGTCAGCTACGGATTCTGATGCTCAGTACACTGTCTTTTCATTACCTCCAGACCAGACTCACTGGCATGACTCAATATGAATCTGCCTTCTCAGGAAGGAACAGCCAACTGGCCATAAGTGTAGGCAGTAAATGCTGGATCCTGTCTTCATGCAATGAAAGACCGGAGATCCAGCTGTAGCAGTGGAGTCCACGGGAAGTTAACAGCCACTGGGTTTGATTTCCGAATTTCGCTACTTAATTGCTGCGTACCCATGAACAAATCATTAACATCTCTGAGTAACCTTATAAAAGCCTTGGCAGCTTTATGAGTATTTGTGCAAGTAACAAAAGATGGAAGAAGAAAAGAAATGTCAGAAAAGAGAATGAGATTAAACCATTAACCCTCTACCCCCCTCAAACTAATTCAGTGATTTACTCACAGCGATTCTATCAGAGGATGGTATTCTCTAATCCCACATACCAGAGGCAGGTTAGAAAGTGACACAGCTTGGAAGTAGGAATAGTTATTAAGAGAACAGACAGAAATAACTGTTAAAAACACATGCATTGAATGAAGAGACCCCCCCAAACAGGCTGTGTGAGCAACATGGCTATTTACTCACCTGGGTGCAGGTGGGCTAAGGCTGAAAAGGGCATTAGCAAAGGGCAGTGAGATAGGAGTTAGTTTTATAGGTTTGAGGTGGGCGGTGGAAAGTTTCAGAGTAAGATCAGTTGCAGTGGTGGGTATAGGGACAAGGAGTATATATTACCATAAATTCAGTTACAATGGTGGGCAGGAAAAGAGTAGTTAAGATGGTAGGGTGGGGTGAAGAGTATTCACATTATCACAGTAACAGTTAAGATGGCAAGGTGGGGTGAGGGGAAGCTTATGTCCTGGGGAAGCTCTGCTGCGTGATCAGGGATAATGACGAGCCAAGGCAGGCAGGACTTCAGACTTTCTGGGTCTGGGCTTGCACATGGAGGCCTGACAATAACAATATGAGAATCTATTTTATTCTGGCACTCTGTTACACGGCGTTACATAAATTTGCATATTTAATTTTATCCTTCTAATAGCGCCTTAGTACCAATATGAATGTTCCTGTTTTACAGGTGAGTTTAGAGAAGTCACATTATCCAGTAGACATAAACACTTCCTACAGCCTCTCTTTCCATGAAAAACCCCATGAAGGTTAAGAGATAAAGGAGCCTGGAACCCACTCCTACCAGTGATGCCTGTAGCTGGCTCCCTGCTCATTATCTACATCTCTTCCAAATTCCATGTTGGATAAGATCACCTTGAGAGCTTGAAACCATCCATTGTGGGAGTATTTACACCATAGAAATCAGCAGATGCTACAAAGCAGGGCTTCCTCCTTCCTTTCCACCCCTAACCAGTTTATCAGCACACTGCTGCTCCCATCCTCCGTCTTACATTTCTTTTCAGTTAAGGTTTGTCTCCTACCAGGCAAGAGAGAGGTTCCAAGAGATTGAATGCCCTTCTTAAAATTTCTGGGAAGAAAACAAAAGTTGCTTTGATCAAATATTGTGTTGACTTCGACAGAGACTTTGTTTCTTTCCCTTCTTTATCCAGTGGATGGTGTTCATTATCCCCAGTATGCAAGCAGAGCATGAGTGTTCTGGATACATGGTTCCATGTGGTCATTTTGACCTCTTCAGATCCCACAATGAGAGTAGAATTATAGCCTTAGGACCAAATAAAGTGAATCCATGAAAATGCCAAGCAGCAAAAACAAATAAAGGAATCTTCACTTGCATCTCCAGGATATTACTTTCCAGGGGTTGGAAAAAGCCTTCCTCCCTGGGCTCATGAAAACAAAGGGGTTTTGTCAGCGTTGATCCTGAAAGGCTTTTCTATTTCCTTCTGTGGTTGGAAGCAGGAAAATTCCTGAGAGGTCTGTCTTTCTCTGTCTCCTTAGGACTCCATTTCTCTCTCAGTAGGATGATTGAACTAATCAAAAGAGACCTTTACTTTCTCTTGCCTTTAAATTGTCCTTCACACTCCATACACTGCCTGGGGCTCATTAGGGGCTTCCTGTCTGACACTTCTTTCTTAGACCTTCACAGATATTAGGATGCAAGAAATGCTGCTAATACTATCTTTTGCAATTCCGTAAGGGCAAAAAATAACTTTCTGTGTTTCTTCTTTTCACAAAAATATAAATAAACATAGGAGTTTAAAAACAAAAATCTACCTCTTGCCTATGTTCAGGTAGAAAGCATCTTATTCTAGTTGCTTTTTTTTTTGCGACAGTCTCCCTCTGTCCCCAGGTGCCAGGATGGGGTGCAGTGGTGCGATCTCGGCTCATTGCAACCTCCTGGGTTCAAGCAATTCTCCTATCTCAGCCTCCCAAGTAGCTGGGACTACAGGTTCAAGCCACCACACCCAGTTAATTTTTGTATTTTTTAGTAGAGACGGGGTTTCGCCATGTTGGCCAGGATTGTCTTGATCTCTTGACCTCATGATCCGCCCACCTTGGCCTCCCAAAGTGATGGAATTACAGGCATGAGCCACTGCGCCTGGCCTCTAGTTGATATTTCTATATTCTTCTTCCTCTTCTGTTATTCTTTTCAGGGATTACACGATTTTTCTACTCACTAATGAGCTCTAGACTCACTTTGTGGTCTTGAAATTCCACTCTCCCACTGGAGAGACAACCAGTTTATAGTTCAGTGTCAGAGTGGCCCAGTTGGCTCCATCTCCAAGATGCAGAGAAGAAACCTGAAAATAAGACTGAGCCAGAAAGACAAAAGCCATCCAGAATCCCGGGGGCTCCTGGGAGGAGACTGAAGTTATTCAACCATGTCATGCTCCTGGGAGGAGACTGAAGTTATTCAACCATGTCATGAACCCACCCATGGAGCTTAAGTAATTCCTTTTTTTAGTAAAAAATAAAAGATTCACTTAGTAAATAGAACCTGACTTTAATTCCCTAGTCTAAGCTGTTGTTTTTCATTGAGGAAATAAGCTTTCTTTCTTTCTTTTTTTTTTTTTTTTTGTGGAGGGGGCATATTTTCTCTCTTTAACACCGAAGTTAGAAGAACATAGAAGATGAAGTTAAAAATGAGAAAAATTTACACCTCAGAAACCAAATAAAAAAAATTAAAAAAAAACAGAATCATTGAGGGTGGAGCCCAGGTATCTCGCCATCTTGCACCATTTTTTAATGGTACGATTTTTTAAGTTTACCAACTCTATCAGTCAGGGTTCTCCAGAGAAGCAGAACTCCATCCATCCATCCATCCATCCAGAAATTTTAAGGAATTGGCTTATGTGATTGTAAGTGCTGGCAAGTCTGAAATCTGTAGAGTAGGCTGACAGGCTAGAAATTCAAGTAAGAGTTAATGTTGCAGTCTTGAGTCCAAAATCTAAAGGGCAGGTTAGCAGGCTGGAAATTCAGGAAGAATTTCTATGTTACAGTCAGAAGCAGAATTCCTTCTTCTCCAAGAAGCCTTGGTTTTCTGCTCCTAAGGCTTTCAGCTGAGGTCCTTTATCTTCCCTACAGTGATTGCCTCTGACCATTTGTACACCCTGGAATCCTCCTTCCATCCTCACTGACTTCAGACAAGCTTGCATCCTATCTTACAGAGAAGATGGAGGAAAATGAACTGTTTCCATTCCCAACATTTTCAATATCTATCAGTGTGAGCCCTTTATTGGGTGTTCTACATTGCAATTAATTATGTCCAGAGAAAGAATTGGTTGGGGTACTGTTCCTACTGCTGTGATCATCCCAGTCACATCAGCCATCTCCTCTCATCTATGGATATGTTGCCATAGAGGGGTATGGGCTGTCTCCACTTTATGGAGTTAAAACATATAGTTTAGTGATATGTGAATCATAGTTTCCCAAATAAGTGATTCCAGAAAAAGTTTTTTCACAAATTCACATTTATAGTTCCTAGTGGATTGAGAACTATCATTCTAAATAGTCCCTGAGCCTCAGTCATTCATTCTAATCTAGAAAGATGCTGCTGAATCTCCTAATTGGGGGGTGGCAGGAAACGTCTGGAATTGTCTGTCATCATAACTATGGCATTAGAAGCAATGGAAAAAGAATCAAAGCTTTAAATAGATGCATATGATAAAATAACTATAAGGGAATACTACAAACAATTCTTCCCACATAAATTTTATAACATAGACAAAATGGATGAATTTGTCAAAGAACACAAACTACTACCCCCTACTCAATTTGAAATGAATAATTATTCCTAAAACTATTTTTAAAAATCTTGTACTCATAATTTAAAAACCCCCAAAAAAGACACCTCCAACACCAGATGGTTTTTCTGGAGAATACTATTCAACATTAAAGAAAAATTAACACTAAATCTACACTATTTTTTTTCAGATAAGAGGATGGAATGCTTCTCAGTTCATTTTTCAAAGCTAGTATTACCCTGACACCAAAAACAGATAAAGATAGCATAAGAGCATGAAAAGAGAAAACTAAAATATTTTTCATAAATAGAGATTTAAAAATTTGTAACAAAATATTAGCAAATAAAATCTACCAGTATATATAAAGAAGTATACGCTTTGACCAAGTTGGAAGTATTTCAGGCATGCAATATCTAACAATCAATCAGTGTAATTCACCATACTAACAGACAAAGAGGGAAAAAAATCATACGATCATATCAATTTATGTAGAAAAATATTTAATAAAATACCCCTTTTATCAGTCTATTCTCATGTGGCCAATAATGACATACCCAAGACTGGATAATTTACAAAGAAAAAGAGGTTTAATGGATTCACAGTTCCACATGACTGGGGAGGCTTCACAGTCATGGCGGAAGGTGAAAGGCATGTCTTACAATGCAGCAGGCAAGAGAGAAAATGAGAACTAAGTGAAAGGGGTTTACCCCTATAAAACCATCAGATCTCATGAGACTTATTCACTACCATGAGAACAGTATGGGAAAGAAAGCCCCCATGATTCAGTTATCTTCCACCAGGTGCCTCCCACAACACATGGGAATTATGGGAGCTACAATTCAAGATGAGATTTGGGTGGGGACACAGCCAAACCCTATCAGATGCAGAACGAGAAACTGCCTTGAGTATAAGTGCAGACTCTTATTGTGTGGCCCCACCATACTTATTCAATACCCCACCATTTCAATACCACGAGAAAAGTATGGGAGAAACTGCCACCATGATTCAATGATCTCCCACTGTGTTGACCCACCTACAACACATGGGAATTATGGGAGCTTCAATTCAAGATGAGATTTAGGTTGGGACAGAGCCAAACCACATTACCCCTTCATCATCAAAACTCTTAGAAAAATGAAAATAGAGGGTGTGATATCATGACTATATGAATATATTGGTTTTTATCAATGGTTCCTGGCTTATAACTCCCACAACATTTGTTACAGTTTTTTGTTATAATATTGGAGAGCTTTAGGCCTCAGAAGGAGGTCTCAGGAAACAGAATCTCTCTTTCTCTGAGCTTATTCTGCCCTCCTTTCATTTGTTCTGGATAGGGGAACACATGGAGGTTCCAGGAGGCTGGTATGCCCAGGGAGGGATGGAAGCTCCACGTCCCGGCCCTTCCCCATTCTTCACACTATGCATACCCCTTCATCTGCATCTTTTAAAATATTTTTTATAATGAACCAGTAAATATGAGTGTTTCAATCAGTTCTGTGACCCAGAACTCCAGCAAATTAACCAAACCAAAGGCAGGGGTCATGGGAATCTAAAGTTGAAGCCAACTGGTCAGAAGTTCCAAAGGCTTGAGACTGAGGTCTCAAGGGGAGGGGTGGCAATCTTAGGAACCAAGCCTTCAACCTGTGGGATCTAATACTATCTCCAGGTAGACAGTGTCAGAATTGAATTGGAGGATACTTAGTTGGTGTCTGCTACAGAATTTTCCTCTATTCTAGAGTTTTCCCCAAACAGAGGGGATCTTCTTCCACTCGATAAAGAGCATGTACCAAAAAATTATAGCCATTATACTTAATGGTGAAAAACTAAATGATTTTCCCCAAAGAAAGAATATCTGCCTCTACTATTCTTATTCAACATGGTGCTTGAAGTTCTAGCCCATGCATTAAAACAAGAAAAGGAAACAGAAAAGAAATTCTATTTCCTGAGACCTGCTTCTGAGGCCTAAAGCTCTCCAACAAAAGACTGCAACAAGTGTTACGGGAGTTATGGGCCAGGAACCATAGCTGAAAAATCATATATAAACATAATTAAGGTAAATATACAAACATTGATTGTATTGCTATATGCTGGCAATAAACACATAGACACCATAATTTAGAGCATAATCATCTAATTGCTCAAAAAATGAAACAGGTGTAAATCTAACAGAACATGTACAAGACTTATATGTCAAAAGCTACACACATTAGTGACAGAAAAAAAATCAAAATCAATAGACAGCCAGGCGCGGTGGCTCAAGCCTGTAATCCCAGCACTTTGGGAGGCCGAGGCGGGTGGATCACGAGGTCAAGAGATCGAGACCATCCTGGTCAACATGGTGAAACCCCGTCTCTACTAAAAATACAAAAAATTAGCTGGGCATGGTGGTGCATGCCTGTAATCCCAGCT